>NC_088866.1:47780698-47870882 GCF_032884065.1 Artemia franciscana | reverse complement strand
CGTCTGAATTATTTCACACTAATACAAAAGAAGAAAAAAACTAAAAAAAAGGTAAAAACTACAAAAAAAACTAAAAAGAAAAAAAAACTAAAAAAGCTAAAAAACTAAAAAAAACTAAAAAAAGGTAAAAATCTAATAACTAAAAAAAAACTGAAAAAAATAAAAAAAGGCAAAAACTACAAAAAAAATAAAAACTAATAAAAAAACTAAAAAAGCTAAAAAACTAAAAAAACTAAAAAAAGGTAAAAAACTAAAAAAAACTAAAAACTAAAAAAGAAAAAAACTAAAAAAAAGGAAAAAACCGAAAAATAAAAGAGAAAAAGAAAACTAAAAAAATATGAATAAATATATATAAAAATAAGTTGTTTGTGGGTTATGTCTGTCTGTCTGTCTGTCGAGTGACGTCGTGTTTGTCCGCATATGACGTCTGAATTATTTCACACTAATACAAAAGAAGAAAAAAAACTAAAAAAGGTAAAAACTACAAAAAAAACTAAAAAGAAAAAAACTAAAAAAGCTAAAAAACTAAAAAAAACTAAAAAAAGGTAAAAAACTAAAAACTAAAAAAACTGAAAAAACTAAAAAAAGGCAAAAACTAAAAAAAAACTAAAAACTAATAAAAAAACTAAAAAAGCTAAAAAACTAAAAAAACTAAAAAAACTAAAAAAAGGTAAAAAACAAAAAAAAAACTAAAAACTAAAAAAGAAAAAACTAAAAAAAGGAAAAAACTGAAAAATAAGAGAAAAAGAAAACTAAAAAAATATTAATAAATATAAAAAATATAAATATAAATATAATATAAATTAGCAATCAACAAAGCACCGAGACACAAATGACGACCGGGACACAGGGAGTATAAATGACGACCAGGACATAAGTAAAAAAAAAACTAAAAAACTAAAAAAAATGGTAAAAACTACAAAAAAACTAAAAACTAATAAAAAAACTAAAATATCTAAAAATCTAAATAAACTAAAAAAGAAAAAAAAGAAAAAAGGAAAAAAATAAAGGAGAAAAACAAAACTAAAAAACGAATGTATATACAGACCGGGACACCGGGATACAAATGACGACCGGGACACAGGGAATATAAATGACGACCGGGACACAGGGACACAACTACAATGGGGACGCCGGGGGGCACAGGGGGATATAAATGACGACCGGGACACTGGGACAAAAGGAATATAAATGACGCCCGGGACACTCAAAGAGAAATCACAGACTGGAACACCGGGACACAAATGACGACCGGGACACAGGGAATATAAATGACGACCGGGACACAGGGACATAACTACAAAGGGGACGCCGGGGTGCACAGGGGGATATATAAATGACGATGGCGACTCAGGGAATGGTCGATTAGCAATCACCATCAACAAAGCTCAAGGGCAATCATTAGAATCATGAGGTATAGATCTGAATACGGATTGTTTTCCCATGGACCATTATATGTTGCATGTTCAAGAGTCGGTAAACCTGACAATCTATTTATATGCACAGACAATGGGACAGCAAAGAATGTTGTATATTCGCAAGTTTTACGTAGTTAAAAACATATATATATATATATATATATATATATATATATATATATATATATATATATATATATATATATATATATATATATATATATATATATATATATATATATATATTCACAGGTGGGACATAGGGACACAACTACAATGGCGCGTAACGACTTACGCGCGCGGGGGGGCTTGGGGGGGGCGCGAAGCGCCCCCACCAACTAGGTGTTGGGGTGGCGCGAAGCGCCACCCCAACAGCTAGTATATATATATATCTATCTATATTCACAGGTGGGACATAGGGACACAACTACAATGGCGCGTAACTATTATGGCGCGTAACGACTTACGCACGCGGGGGGGCTTGGGGGGGCGCGAAGCGCCCCCACCAACTAGGTGTTGGGGTGGCGCGAAGCGCCACCCCAACAGCTAGTCTATATATATAAAAACAAGTTGTCTGTCTGTGGATCTGTGGATCAGGTGACGTCATGTTTCTGTGTCGGCTGACGTCATGAAATTAGTTGTCCTCATTTTTGTTATGACGATGCTTAGTATATTGTAAAACACATTAATTTGGTTAATAATATACCATTTGAAACACCAAAATGAACATGCGGGAATAGTCACTCGGTGACTATTCACCATATATATATATATATATATATATATATATATATATATATATATATATATATATATATATATATATATATATATATATATATATATATATATATATATATATATATATATCATTATATATATATATATATATATATATATATATATATATATATATATATATATATATATATATATATATATATATATATATATATATATATATATAAATAAGTTGTTTGTCTGTCTGTCGACTGACGTCATGTTTGTGTGTCGACTGACGTCATGTTTGTCGACTGACGTCATTATAAGGATTGAGCTGTATGTCGTCATGAAGTTGTTTGTCGTCTGACGTCATGTTTGTCGACTAACGAAACTACAGACCGGGACACCGGGACACAAATGACGTGTTATGTCTGTTATAACGTAATAGAGGCAACAATCTTGACAGGGCCTTTTGAGGGTGAGGCTTTTCTTATTCCACGCATTCTCATGATTCCAATGGATCTGTCTTTTCAACCTAAAAGATTGCAATTCCCAATTTGATTAGCATATTTAGTTTTCAGTCCAGAACCACTAAAGCTATTATGTAAATATCAAAAATATTTATGTTGTCTGAGCAATAATTTTTAGTTTTTATTTCAAAATAGAAAATTACCTGACAATTTTAGAATTATATCTATCTATATATATAAAAATGAGTTGTCTGTCTGTGGATCAGGTGACGTCATGTTTCTGTGTCGACTGGCGTCATGAAGTTAGTTGTCGTCATTTTTGCTATGACGGTGACGTCATTAAAGATATTTAAGACATATATGTTCACGTAGAAATCTATTAATGTTTAAGTTTAAAATGACTGATGAACTTACAATGGCAAAAGCCGATGAAGGAGCTCAAAGAGTCTATGCCAAAAAACTTGCTGCTGATAGAGAAAGTCAGAAAAGAAAGCGTGCCGAGGAATCAAAACAACAGCAAGGAAACAGGCTTGAGGCTAAAGAACGCAAAACCGCGCAGTTAGATGAAGATCTACCTGGACAGCGAGAGTCAAAACATATCAAAACTGAAAATGATAGCGATGATGATTGGGTTTGGGATCTTGACTTGGATAAGGTCATCAATGCCTACCAGATTTTAGTTAAAAAAACAAAGGTTCGGCGATATGTATTTCATAGTGAAGCTGAAAAATAAAGAAGAAAAAGAAAACTGAAAAAAGAAAAAATGTAAAAAACTAAAAAATAGAACAGGCTTGCAGCTGATAGAGAAAGTAAGAAAAGAAAGCGTGCCGGGGAATCACAAGAACAGCAAGAAAACAGGCTTGCGGCTAGAGAACGCAAAACCGCGCAGTTAGATGAAAATCCACCTGAACAGCAAGAGTCAAAACATATCAAAACTGAAAATGATAGCGATGATGATTGGGTTTGGGATTTTGACTTGGATAAGGTCATCAATGCCTACCAGATTTAAGTTAAAAAAACAAAGGTTCGTCGATATATACTTCATAGTGACCCTGAAAAATAAAGAAGAAAAAGAAAACTGAAAAAAGAAAAAAGGTAAAAAACTAAAAAAAACTAAAAAGAAAAAACACTCAAAGAGAAATTACAGACCGGGACACAAATGACGACCAAGACAGAGGGAATATAAGTGACGACCGGGAACATCAAAGAGAAATTACAGACTGGGACACCCGGACACAAATCACGACCGGGACACAGGGAATACAAATGACGACCCGGACACAGGGACAAAACTACAACGGGGACGCCGGGGGCACAGGCGGGATATATAAATGACGACCGGGACACAGAGATTGTTCGAATAGAAATTACAGACCGGGACACCGGGACACTAATGACGACCGGGACACAGGGAATATAAATGACGACCGGGACACTCAAAGAGAAATTACAAACTGGGACACCGGGACACAAATGACGACCGGGACACAGGGAATATAAATGACGACCGGGACACAGGGACACATCATTAGAATAATGAGGTATAGATCTGAATACGGATTGTTTTTCCCATGGACAATTATATGTTGCATGTTCAAGAGTCAGTAAACCTGACAATCTATTTATATGCACAGACAATGGGACAGCGATGAATGTTGTATATTCGCATGTTTTACGTAGTTAAAAACATATATTTATATCTATCTCTATTCACAGGTGGGACACAGGGACACAACTACAATGGCGCGTAACTAATATGGCGCGTAACGACTTACGCGCGCGGGGGGGCTTGGGGGGGCGCGAAGCGCCCCACCAACTAGGTGTTGGGGTGGCGCGAAGCGCCGCCCCAACAGCTAGTATATATATATATATATATATTCACAGGTGAGACATAGGGACACAACTACAATGGCGCGTAACTAATATGGCGTGTAACGACTTACGCGCGCGGGGGGGCTTGGGGGGCGCACGAAGCGCCCCCATCAACTAGGTGTTGGGGTGGCGCGAAGCGCCACCCCAACAGCTAGTATATACATATATACAACATCCTTTTATTTTGAATCAACAAGACCCAATTATCTTAATAATCACTCCTTAAACACAAGTGCCATTTAATTGGATTGTCATAGTAATTCTTTGGCTTAGGCGCATTAAAAAAAAAATATATATATATATATAGCTTACATTAAGCTGAAGTTCTTTTTTCTGTTCTATGTTGACTCAAAAGAGACCTCTAAAAGAAGGCAAATATCAATTATTAGTCATATGAATGTGAAAAGGGAAACTGAAAAGGGTATTTGCCCCATATTATTCATAGGCTCAAGCACATTTTTCAAGTAATTTATAACATATTTGTATGGAACTGAAATTATTCTCTTTCATGTTGACTCAAAGGAGAACCTGAAATTATTTATATGCTTTCGAATAATTTTTTTTCAAATAATTTATATCTTACTTACTGATTTTTCTGTACACATTGATTCAAAAGAGAACCTGAAAAAGGGCAGATATTAGATATTAGTCTTATGCTGAAGAACAATTTTTTTCAAATAATTTAAAATTTACACGAAACTAAAGTTTTTTCATCCAGGTTGACTCAAAAGGAAACCAGAAAGACAATTATCAAACATTATTTACAGGTTTAATTACATTTTATTTCAAATAATTTATAACTTTTATGAAACTGCAGTTTTACTCTTCTTTGCTGACTATTCATTCATTCATACAACATTCTTCTGTGTTTATTTAAAGGAAAATATATAGAAGACAGGCATCACATATTAGTTGTATGCTTAAGAACTATTTTTTTTAAGGATGAATCAAAAGGGAATATGAAATTACATTTATCCATTATTAGTCATAGGCTTAAGCATTTTTTAATTTTATTTTTTAATAATTTACAACTAGCTGGAAATAGAGTTGCTGGAAAAGATATAGAGGAAAAATTATATGAAAAAATTTGTGATACCTTAGATGTGAATTAAGATTTTTTTTTTCGAGGAAGAAATAACGACAGTACTAAAAGGAATAAAAAATAATACGGCTCCAGGTGCAGATAGTGTGGTAAGTGAATTTCTTAAATATTGTGGCTCTGATATAAGAAATCAACTGAAGATAATGAATTTGATTTTTGAAAAAGGGGGAGTACCTAGCAATCTTAGGAAAACCTTAATTAAACCACTGTGCAAGAAAGGCTATAAAAGTGAGTGTGGTAATTATCGAGGCATTAGTCTGGTCTCTGTAGGTAGCAAATTACTTAGTAATGATACTGTTTATACTGAGAGATGCTGTAGACAAGGTTTTAAGAGAAGAACAGTGCGGCTTTGGAAAAGGCAGAGGATGTGTCAACCAATTTTTTACTCTTAGGTTAATAATTGAGAAGTGCCTGAGTTATCAAACACCTTTGGTCCTCAGTTTTATAGATTATAAGCAAGCGTTTGATTCTGCTGATAGAAGAGCTTTAGCGAAAGTCAGTGAACATATGACCTTTATATGGATCGTTTGGATGCCACAAAGCACAGGAAAGGCAATGGGAGACCACGGAACCAAATGGGGAGGAAAAACTGTCCTGGACTTAGATTATGCTGAAGATCAAAGCATCCTAGATGAATGAAATTTTAGAGGTTTTGCGAGTTCAGGGTGCTAGAACAGGTTATAAAATTAATTTTAACAAGGCTAAGTCACTAAGGTAAATGTGACATTGAGTAACGAAAAGATTGATCAGGTGGGCAGCTTCACTTACTTTGGTAGTATTATTAGTAAAGACGGTGGGAGCTGTGAAGAAGTTAAAAGTAGAATAGCGAATGCTCAAAGTGTTTTTTCACAGTCAAAAAAAAAGTTTGGAAGAATAAAAAGATAAATATGCAAACCAAGATTATATTTTGGATGGTACAGTGACGACAGTGGTCAAATATGATTCTCCAAAAAGCGGATGAAAATTTACTAGATGTTTTCCAGAGAAATTGCCAATGGATTTTTATGGGTACCTGGCTAACTGACCGTATTTCTAACAGTAGGCTGTCCGAAAAGTGTCGTTCCAACCTGCTTTATAGGGCTATAATGAGAGAAAGGTTGAGATGGCTAGGGCACATTCTGCAAATGAAGGATGACAGATTGCCGAAGGTTCTTCTTTTCGGCCAACCATCTAAAGATAAACGGAAAGCAGGTTGTCTTCTGTTGGGGTAGGATCATGTCATTAAGACAGATTTAAAGGAAATGAGTGCTGCATGGGAGGGTTTAAAGAGAGAAGTTTTAAATAGATTGAGATGGAGGAGCGTGTGTAGCTGTGTTGGCCCTCAGGCGGCTTGGTGCTGTGGTGTAGCAGTAGTAGATCACTAATCAAGCCAGCTAGTTGGGAAAAGACAGTACTGCTGGGGAGAAGTTTCAACTAGTCGGAAAATATATTGTTTTCTGGGACAATCTTTGTTTCCAACTAGTTGGCAATATAGATTTCCCTAAGAAATGGGCCAAATTTTCCAACTAAATGACAAAAATTGTTTAAAATATAAGGAGATTGGATAGTAACATTCTGGGATAATTATTTAATAGTATTGAATGGTCTAGACGATTTTTTTGGGGAGAGGAATAATTTTCCGTGGAGCTGGAGCTGGATTTCCTGGCATTTTTAAAAAACCATTTGAAATAAAATAAAAGTTTTTTTCCGTTTGAAAGTATGCCTAAGGCTCAACTTACTTGACTTATCGCTCCTTCTCAGCAGGGTCGCCAGCGTAGAGGGAGCTGGTTGACAACACCGTCAGTCTTCTCCATGTAGCCCTGTCCAGGGCTAAGGATGGGGCATTATTTGGGTTGATGTTGCGATTGAGTAGCCGTTGGTTTATTACATCATCCCATCTAGTGTGCGGCTTTCCTCGAGGGTCTTTCCAGCCATTTTCCGAGGGATTGAAGTCCGAGATGATCCCTGCGGGGGGGGATTCTTAGTGAGAGACGGAGTAGGTGGTCGTACTACCTTAGAGAGCGGGCTTCTAATTGGATAGAGAGGCTCGCCAGCTTGAAGGTCTTCAGGATCTCAGTATTGCGGATCTTGTCATACCCTTTGAAGCCTTCGACTCGACGCAGGTGTCTAGCCTGAACAACATCGACCCTTCTTAGATGTGTAGAGGCTATCGGTCATGTTTCAGATGAGTACAGCATGATACTTGAGACTGTAGCGTTGTAAATTCGGGCTTTGGTATTGCAGTGAATTTGCGGTTTGTGGAAGACTGCTCTCAGGAGTCGTCCGAACACAGAGCTTGCCATGGCCGATCTGGCTGAGATTTCGACGTCAAGTGTGCCACTTGAGGATATAATGGATATAAGGCATTTATTGAAACAAAAAAAAAGAAAACAAAAAATGGGTAGAACAAACTACAACATAAGGTGATTTTTATATTGAAATGGTCAATCAAAATTTGAGTGCCCGCAAGCTACTGTCCAAGAAATGGGGTAGCAAAGTAGCAATAATACATGGGAGTTTTCAAATTTGTTGGCAGATTTCGTCTGAAAATACTGTTTCTATATATAAATTAATTTTCGCTCAGAGAAAAACTGTCAAAACACAAGTTTTTCTCTGCCATGCAAAAGTGGAGTATCATAGCAGCAATGCTACTTGGCAGTTTTCATGGCCCAGTAAAATTTGTTGGCAGATTTTGTCTGAAAATACCAGTGCTTTCAAATCCCGTAGCTCTATGACTATCTGCTTTGACTATCCCTTAGTTCTATGACTATCTACCTTAGTTCTGCCTTATGAATGATGCATGGACGGATAATAAATAGACTTATTTATCAACAAATGAACTGACATCATTTTGAAACAATCATAATAAGAGCTTATGCCAGATTTGCTTTTCACTCAATCAGACTATCTGTCTTGGCTTTTTCTTCAATTAGCCATGGCTTGATGCCCAAAACTACTTGATTTCGAAATAAAATCTTTGAATTTCTTTGAAAAACTCTCGTGGAAAACCTTTTTAAAGATTAATCTATAAAAAAAGGAGGATACAAAGATAAAATGACTGGATTCTATTTTTCTTATATGGCTGAGCCTCTTTTTTCTTTTTTTGGTACTCTCTGTTTTTCTTTTATTTAACCTTTTTTTTTTCTAACTGGGCATAATTTTATGGTGCATACCTTTTCTGACACCAATAGATTTTGCAGGTTAATGCTAATCATAAGTTTTGTCAATCACTAAATGCTTTTAGTCAAAAGGGTTTTTTCTCTAAGAGATTTTTTCTCTAAGAGATTTTTTCTAAATCTTAGGCAACACAATAGCGCTGCCTAATTAAAGAACAATGTTGGCACGATATGTTTTTTTTGGTTTGTTTGTTTGTTTTAGACCAGGGCACTTCATATCAAAAGAGTTGCCATAGAAACTTCAAAAAGGGCTCATCCGATTGGAAATGGAAAGAGCTAGTGCCCTTTTTAATAGTCAAAAGGGATTGGAAGGCAATTAACCCTCCTGCAACACCCATCATTTCCTCAAACGCATCCAGTTAAAATTTTAAGATAACCATTTTGTTGAACATAGTTGAAAGGTCTGAAAATTATGTCTTTGAGAATGATGACCTCTCACAGCCATCAGGGCAGAGGTTGTAAGTTGTGCCCTGGGGGTATATACGGTTCTTATAGAAAATGTTGTTGTAAAATCTTGAAAAAAGGCTCAATCAATTGGAAATTGAAGGGTTAGTTTCCTATTTAATAGTCAAATGTAATCAGAGGGTGAATGCCACCATCAGGCCATTATTTCCCCAAACAGTTCTGAAAAAAAAAATCGATTTAGCCATTTTGTTCAACATAGTTGAAAGTCCTTGAAATTATGTCTTTAAACATGTTAACCCCCTTCCCCAGAGCCTTTAGGACAAGGGTTGTAAGTTATCCCCTTGGGGCATGTTAGGTTTTTACAGAAAGCATTGTCATAGAAATTTAAAAAAAAGGCTCATTCGATTGGAGATTGAGAGGAGTAGTGCCCTTTTTAATATAAAAAGTAAAAACATTTAAAATTTACTTCGTTTTCAGTAAAGTCCAAATTATGTTCTGGTCTCCAAAAGCTAGGGGAGTTTTTAGCCCTACTTTTTTCTGCTACCTTTGAGTTTAACTTAGTTATTTATTCTAATTTCCGTTCGTTTTGAGTTTCATTTACTTATTGATAACGATTTGTGGTAGTTCTCCGCTTGGAAGATTATTTGAGTTTATTTCTGGTCGTTTTGGCTAAAGGGATCTCTTTACTTTTCTTTTCCAAAACTTGTTTTGTGGAAAAAGTCTTTTAAATTAATTCCAATTCGTTTCTTATTGACATAGTCGTTTTCATGGGAAAAAAATATTTTATATCTTTTCGGTTTCTTTCTAAAAGAATAGATAGTTTTGGCTGCTATTTGTATGTCGGAGAAACTTTTTCTATAATTTTTAACTCTGACACAAACATTATTCTTTAACTTTATAACTCCTGGGGTTGACCTGAAAAATTAAACTTGATATAACTCCCAAAAGATTCTATCTATGTTTTGTGACAACCTGGATGCACTTACATTCTTTTTATTTGTTTGAATTGTAAGAGCAGAAGTAGTAATAGTGGTAGCCCCAAAAGTTTCAACTTGATACCCTCCAGTCGTCCTCAATATACATTTGAGGTGTTTTATTTGCAACCATAAATACAATAGTTTCTGATTTAGTTTAACGCAACATTTATTTTTAAAATAGAATGGGAAAATTACATAGTTGTGGAGGGTTGACATGTCCGATATCCCTAAAGCCATAGTTGGTGGACTGTTCTAATATGCTGAACAAAATAGCTGTCTAAAAATTTTGACTGGATGTGTTTGGAAAATGAACAAAGCCGAGAGAAAGGCTACTTCACCTCCAATCTCTTTTTACTCTTAAAAAGGGTACTAGAACTTTTAATTTGGAATTAAATTAGCTCTTTTAGAAGTTTCAATGGTATTTATAGCAATTATGGAGTGGTACTGCCTATAATATTACATATTAGCTCTTTTGAAAACTAGTTTATACACAGTTTTTTCGTTTAATTGAAACTCCTCCTAAATGCTCCCTAAAACTTTGAACTTAATACCCTTAGTGTCATTAGTTGAGTAACTGTAGTGGTACTATTAAGGGTATCCACATAGTGCCTTCTGGCTAGTTCAAAATTCCCCACAATTTACCTTCGAATGTCTAACTTAATAATATCAGTTGCTTCTATAATATCACAAGATATTGCTTTGTCAACTTTTTTGTAAGTCCACACGCTCATAATTTTTTTATATTTATTTCAATATCCACCTAAATATTCCTTAAGAGCTTTATTTTAATGCCCTTAGTTTGCGCAGTCAAAAATTTTTGGCAGCATTAGTAGCAGTATGCGCATAATAGCTTTGCATAATAACAGGATGGTTGGCCCCCAACCCCCCATTGCACTTCCTAGGTGAAGGGCCATGAAACGGAGATCAGCACCGCCGGTTTGGACCTTAAGAGTCTAGTGCCGTCTTACTTACTTACATAATAGCTTTGGTTTCCTCTACGTCCCCTTCAACAAACGTTGAAATTTTCAGCAATACCGTCTACCATTTCTGAAGCATATCTTAGGCGTCTGCTTGACAGCCTGTGTAGGCACAGTATGTTTTGAATTAGTTCTATACAGTTTCTACTTATCCCACATTTATCGCCTAAATATCCTTAGTTTTAATAGCAATATTAGTAGTAGCAGTTGAATTAATTGTACTAGCCTAATATTTAGTGCCAGTAGAAGTAATAGAAGTAGTAATAATAGTAATAGTAGTGGCAGCACGAGTAGAGGCAGTAGCATTAGAATACGATTATTTTTGTTTGGTTAGTTCATCATCCCACACGACAAGCCCTGTTATTTTTAACTTCACACACCAAACTTTCTTAAGATATTGCTGTTACACCGTTTTGAAAGCCTGTATACAGAAGGCGTTTTGTAGTTTAGATCACCTTCCTCCCTCCAAATTCCATGAAAATTTCACTTTCATAGCCTTAGCCGACGTCATAATAGTTGTCATAGTAGTAGTATTGATATTCCTAGTATTAGTATTGAATAGTGGATGTACTTCTAGCCTTAGTAATATTAACATATTGTCTTTTGCATCAAGCAAAAGGCAATATGCCTTAGCATCTTGATTATCCCTCTCATCAAGTCCTGGAAGTTTCAACTTGATACAATTGACTTACTGACTTAAGGCTCCTGCCGCATGGGGTGCGGCGTAGAGAGCTTCGCAACTTGACTTCTCCAGGCGGACCGGTCTGCTGCTAAATGAGGCGCCTCGTCGACAGCAATGTTGGCCATCACCAAGAATTTGTCGAGGCTGTCTTTCCACCTTGTCCGAGGTCTGCCCCTCGGGCGAGACCAGCCATGGGCTTTTGGGTCGAAGTCGTACACTATTCGGGCTGGCGTTGATGTCGGCATTCGTAGGAGGTGTCCGAACCATCTGAGAGACCTCTGCGCTATCTGGACGGAGAATGGCACCTGGGAGGTGAGAGTAAGCAATCTTGCGTTGCTTACAAAATCATCCCAACGGAATCCCTCGATCCGGCGAAGCTGTTTCGTCTGACAGACGTCTATCATTTTCAGGATGGTTGATTTGAGGGGCCAGGTTTCCGCCGCGTAGAGCAGGACGAAGTGAAGTTTTTAACGACTTCAACAAGTGTTCCGCAGACAGTTATGGTATCAGGGTGCGAGACTGGACCTGGGGGTTCAATTCCCATAATCTTAGTTTTGAGCCAGTTGATTTTCAGCCCCACTTTTGCTGCCTCTTCCTTCAGGACTTCCAGAGCGTCGGTCAGCTGGTCGATTGAGTCGGCAACGAGAGCAAGATCGTCTGCGAAGTCCGCATCCGTCAGAATGCGATCTCCAAACTGCAGACCAAAGGGCAGGCGATTTGTAGTTCTTGTCATCACATAGTCTATCACACAATTGAACAATTCCGGGGCGGCGGCACACCCTTGGCGAACGCCAGTTTTGATATTGAATGTCGTGCTCCGTTTTCCGTTGACTTGGACGCAACTCTCGGTCTCTTCGTACAGCTTTTCAAAAAGCTTGCAGTATTTATCAGGTAGACCCGTCGATCTAAGTATTAGCCAAACAGAGTTGCGATCGACGGAGTCAAAAGCAGCTTTGAAGTCTACGAAGGCCACGTATGCGTTCCTCTTGAATTCTCTAGTTTTCTCAATTAACTGGCGCATAGTGAAGATTTGTTCGACAGTGGACCTCCCTGGCATAAATCCGGCCTGCTGAACTCTCCTTTTTCTTCGGAGGATACTCGTGCATCTGTCTAGCAGGGTCATGGCAAAGAGCTTTCCAGGGACTGAGAGAAGGGTTATACCTCTGTAATTAGAGCAGATGCTCTTGCTCCCCTTTCTCTTCCAAAGGGGCAGGATTATGACAAGTCGCCAGTCCTTCGGGACCCATTCTGTGCGCCACACCACGGAAAACAGCATTTGCAGCCAAAGTAACATCGCCGGTCCAGCATACTTCAGGAGCTCAGCGGATACTCCGCATACGCCTGCCGCTTTGTTATTCTTTAGACGTTTCAAAGCAGAGTGGATTTCTGCTGTCGTGAAGGAAGTCACTGGTTCATTTGACGGCACTTCCTGAGTGCTGGCAGCTAGGCGTGCGAGTTCCTGGTCAGTCTGTGCTACAGCATCGGCATTGAGGAGACTTGAGAAGTGGTCTTTCCATCGACTGACCTGAGCGGCCTCGTCACTAAGTGGCTGGCCGTCCGCAGAGACAAGAGATGCAACTGAGGGGGCTTTGTCGCTTGAGAGGTCACGGAGGTGCTTGTAGAGGCTCCCGACGTCCCCTTTCATGGCTGCACCCTCCAGCTCGTTTGCCTTCCTTTCCACAAACAGTTTCTTGTCTCGCTGTATCAGCTTGTTGCGGACACCATTGAGGCGCCTGTAGGTCGGCATGTCGCCCAGAAGCCTTGCCTTGCGTCTCTGCTCAATGACGTCAAGCGTATCGAACTGAACCCACGCTTTCTTAGCACGCTTCGCCCTTCCAATATTTGCGGTCGCTGACTCCAGGACATTCTTCTTAAACGAGATCCATGCGTCCTCAGAACTTTCAAATGGCAGGAGTGCGTCGAAGCGGTTCGAGACATCAATGGCATACTTGGACCGTATCTCTTGATCGGAGAGACGAGATACATCAATCTTGGTCGGTCTAGGTTGCGAGCGCTGGGCTTGGAGCCTCAGTCGCATATTAGCTACAACGAGGCGATGGTCAGTGTTACCAATCTCGGCTGACCTGTACGTCCTGCAGTTACTAATCGAGGATCTCCATCTCTGTGAGACAATGATATAGTCGATCATTTTTTTGGTACGGCCGTCGTTGCTGTACCATGTGTATTTGTGGATATCCTTCCTTGCGAACAGCGTGTTCGTAATGACAAGGTTATGCATGCTGCACAGTTGAAGGAGCCTTAGCCCATTGTCATTTAGAGGGTCCGGAATAACTGGTCCGATGACTTGCCGCCATAGGTCGTGGTTGTCGCTCACTGTTGCATTCATATCACCCAAAAGGATGACAATATCGTGGGGGGATATCTTGGACAGTTCATTAGCCAGGGCAGAGTAGAAAGTTTCTTTTGCTTCGTCGTCGGCTTCATTTGTCGGAGCATAGCAGACAAGGACTGTCATTTTTCCTTGCTTATGACTCAGTCGAGCATTAGCTATTCTATCCGAGACGGGAGTAAATGACAGTAGACACTTTATGGACTTGTTATCAAGTACTAGTCCGACCCCATTTCTCCTAGTCGTTGTCTGTCCAGACCATAGAAGGTGGTATCCCTCACCTATGGGATCAGTCCCATTCCCGACTAGGTGGGTTTCTGTTATTCCAGCAATAGAGATGCGGAATCGCTTCAGTTCCATCGCCAGAAGCGTCTTTGCTCCGGGAAAGTTCAATGTCAATACATTCCAGGTGGCAATCCGGAGGCCACCATGGTCAAGGAGATTCAAACGCTGGTCACTTCTCAGTCCAGGGGCGAGCAAGGGTCGTGATGGGATAAAAGAAGATCGGTCATCCAAGGCATTTGCTAAGCTATTCATTGCAATCGATTTCAGGTGGAGGGTTGCAGGCCCAACCGACCCTAGGCCTGGATTCTGATTAGAGCCAGGATTTACCTGGATACTGAGAATCCTGGGGTGGGCTCCACCCACCTCATGAGGTTGAGGCCACCCTGTTCGGAGCGATTAGTTAGGGGAAACCCCATATCCAGAGGTACTTGGTCAACAGACATTGTCTGCATCATTGTCTGCATATGCTTCTTGAAATTTTCATCTGAATGCTCTTAACATTACAAGTAGCTACAATAGAAGTAGTAGTAGTAGCAGTAAATGTAGCAGTAACGGTACTACTATCAGTAGTGTAAACATATTGCCTTTTGGTGAGACGATCTTCCCCTTTAAGCATTCTCTGAAAGTTCTAACTTAATACCACAATCAATTGTTGAGATACGCTATTTTGACAGTTTGCATGCACATAGCGCTTTTTTATTTAGTTCAGATCTCCCCTCAGTCTTGTAAACGGATTAGTGTGGTAGTAATAGTGGTGGTAGTTTTAGTGGCATCGGTAGCATGCAAATATCGCTTTTTTGATCATATCTTTTGTCATCCCTGAATTTTCAAAATTAATATACTCAGTTACTCCGTGTTACACCCTTTGAACAATCCGTATACACATAACGTGTTTCGATTTAGCTCAACTCTCTACAAAATTCTCTGAAAGGCTCACCTGAGTGCCCTTCGTCTTCTTGGAAAGTAAAGTTCAAACATGCACATACTTAGCTGAATAACAAATACTATGTGTAAACAATGAACGAATCGCCTAACTTACAGCCCTTGTACTAAGGACTGTGGAAAGGTTGGCATCCCCAAAGACACTATTCATGGACCTTTCAACAAGGTTGATAAAATAGATCTCTTGAAATTTCGATGGGATTTATTTTGGGAGAACGATAGGCTTGGGAGAGGGGGGAAAAGCTACTTGCCCTTCCATTCATTTTTACTCTTAAATAGAGTACTAAAACTTCCAACTTCAAATCAAATGGGCTCCGTCTAATTCAAACTGTTTGTGACCACCCCTATCCATGAAAACTTTAAATGATCCGGGGTATAACTTACAATCCTTGCTGATTGGCTCTGAAGGATTGTGTCCACCCTAATATGATTTTCGAACTTTTGGTAACAAAATGGCTATATCACTATTTCAATTGAATGCGTTTTGGTAAAATAAGTTTTCTGAGAGGGGGGTAGTAGTTATCCATCATGTTTGGAACATAAAAGGGAACTAGGACTAATAGATTTTCAATCAAATGAGCCCTTTCTAAAGTTCACATGACAACACCTTCCATAAAAAGAGCTAAGAGCTCATATGACACTTGTGGCGAGGCAAGAAGAGCTAAGAGCCAAGAGCTCATATGTTATGAGCTCTAACAAAATTCTAAGAATCAATAGATTGATTTAAAAGGAAAATCAGAGATTGAATGCCGGTCAGGATTTAAAATAAGAGCTCTGAGTTACGATGTCCTTCTAAATATCAAAATTCATTAAGATCCAATCACCCAGTCGTAAGTTATAAATATCTAATTTTTTGTAATTATTCCTCTCCCTTTAGCCCCTCAGATGGTCGAATCTGGGAAAACGACTATCTAGTCAATTTGTGCAGCTCCCTGACAAGCCTACTAATTTTCATCGTCCTAGCACGTCCAGAAGCACCAAACTCGCCAAATCACTGAACCCCTCCCCCCAACTCCCCCAAAGAGAGCGAATCCAGTACGGTTACGTCAATCACGTATCAAGGACATTTGCTTATTCTATCCACCAAGCTTCATCCCGATTCCTCCACTCCAAGAGTTTTCCAAGTTTTCCCCCTCCAACTCCCCCCAATGTCAAAGGGTCTGGTCAAGATTTAAAGTAAGAGCTCTGCGACATGAATTCCTTCTAAAAATCGAATTTCATTAAGATCTGATCACCTATTCGTAAGATAAAAATACCCCCAAATTTCACGTTTTCCTAGAATTCCGGTTTCCCCCTCCAACTCCACCCCAATGTCATAGGATCTGGTCGGAATTTAAAATTAGAGCTTTAAAGCACAAGATCCTTCTAAATATCAATTTTCATTAAGATCTGGTCACCCTTTCGTAAGTTACATATGCCTCAATTTTCAAAATTTCCCCCCCCCCCCCAAACTCCACCAAAGAGAGCAGATCCGGTCCGGTTATGTCAGTCAGTATCTTAGACAGGTTTTTATTCTTCCCATCCAGTTTCATCCTGATCTCTCCGCTTTAAGTATTTTCTAAGATTTCTGCCCCCCCCCCCAAATGCTCCCCCCCCAATGACGCTGGATCTGGTTGAGATTTAAAGTAAGAGATCTGAATTACGAGGTCCTTCTAAATATGAAGTTTCGTGAAGATCCGAACACTCCTTCGTAAGTTAAAAATACGTCATTTTTTTAATTTTTCAGAATTAACCCTCCCCCCAATAGAGTGGATCCGTTCCAATTATGGCAATCACGTATCTAAGACTTCTGCTTATTTTCCCACCAAGTTTCATCCCGATTCCTCCGCTCTAAGTGTTTTCCATGATTTAAGGTCCCCCCAAACTCCCCCCAACATCACCAGATCTGGTCGGTATCTAAAATAAGAGCTTTGAGACACGATATCCTTCAAAATATCAAATTTCATTGCGATCCGATCATCCGTTCGTAAGTTAAAAATACCTCATTTTTTTCTAATTTTTCAGGATATACCCACCCCCCCCCCCTCCCCAACCACACCGAAGAGAGCGGATCCGTTCCGGTTTTGTCAATCATGCATCAAGGACTTGTGCTTATTTTTCCCACCAAGTTTCATCCCGATCCCTCCACTCTAAGTGTTTTCCAAGATTTAAGGTTTGCCCCTCCCAAATCCCCCCCCCCCCACTCCAATATCACCAGATCCAGTTGGGACTTAAAATAAGTGGTCTGAGACACGAGATCCTTCTAAATATCAAATTTCATTGAGATCCGATCACCCGTTCGTAAGTTAAAAATACCTCAATAATGACGAAGACCACACTGCCTTTCCATAATACAACAACAAAAGAGAGAATAATGAGGACTTTTTTCCCAAGACAGTGAACCAAGAAAACCTATTTGAATATTTCGGCCCTATATCTAAGGGCCGTCTTCAGCAAAGAAAAAATAAAAAAACAATAATAAAACACTTACAATAAAAGTTCTCAGTTAAAAATCCATTTGTTTTTATTTTAAAATAGCCTTGGCATCATTACTTCTTAACGAACTTTTCGTTGACCTGGTCATAGAAGAAACTTCTTCAAACATTGATAACGACAAGGACAAGAATCTCCTTTGGACTGTTCTCCGAGGCAATAGCCGGACTAACATGCCTGGTACTAATTCCACACCATCGCTAAAAGAGTGGGAAAATTATTTTTCCAAGTTGTCGACTTCGCACGATTCTAACAGTGTTGTGTTGCAATTAGATGAAAGGTTGAAGAATTTTTCAACTGATTACAGGATTTCTGAGGATATGTTACGTAGAGCAATCAAAACGTTAAAGGCGCAGTCGGCTAAGGATCATGATGGCTTATTTGCTAATAACCTCAAACTTGCTCCTTCATCTTTTTATATTTCTCTACTGGCATTTTTCAACCTTTTACTTACTACTGGTTTAGTACCATCGTCATTCTATATTGGCATAGTTACGCCTATTCCTAAGAGCGGAAAAAAAGACTTGACATCTTGTAGTTCCTGGAGGCCAATTACTAGGGGTTCTATGATTGGGAAAGTGTTTGAGTTGTGTTTGAAGGATCTTCTTGAAATTCTTGACACTGGTTCTAATCAAGTTGGTTTCAAGAGAGGTTTGGGATATGACCACGCCCATGCATCTTTCAGCAAAGTTATTGAAGAAGCGAGAATCTCTGGTCAACCGCTATACGCCCTCTTGATTGATATCAAATGGGCCTTTGATAACATTTCTCATGCATCCGCTCTGCTCACTTTAATCCATGCTGGATTGCCCCTAGCTTTCATACGAGTCCTTCGCTCTTGGTATTTTGGTTTAAAGATCCGTATCTGTCCGAGTTCGTCTTCATCTCAGTCCAAATTAATTCAAGTGGGTAGAGGAATTAGACAAGGAGGAATTATTTCGCCTTATATAGTCAATTCTTGTTTAGCTACTGCCCTTAATTCTCTTTCCTGATCTTTTGTTTCATTATCTCGAAATCTGTCTTACATTGCATATGCTGATGACATTATCCTTCTAAGCCGGTCCAAGTCTAGTCTTGCTTCTAATTTTAATATTTTAATTAATTGTTTAAAAGGTTTGGGCCTTTCAATCAGTTTTGAAAAATGTCAATTTTTTGTTGTAAATTGTTTAGAGGATAATGTCAGGGCGACTCTCGATTGCGGCAATGGTGCTATTTTTCAGTCGTCGCCAATAGTCACTTCTTTGGGATTACCTTATGCTGCTTCGAAAAGAGATTTCAAACCAGTCCTGGTTCAGCATTTTCAGATGAAACTACGCAAGGCATTCGGTCTTTTAATTCGTTTTCGGGGTCTTTACCGCCGGGACGTCCTTGGTCGTATGTATAGCGCTGTTGCTCTTCCTCACGTATTGTTCCCGTCCCTCCTCTTCAGACCTTCTGATCTTTCGCCCATTAAAGTTTCTTATTTTAAATTTTGTAATTTTTTACTTGGTTTCCCCCTTTCTTTTAGTAACACTGAGATTGTTTAAAAGCTTAATGTGAAGGATACTGCAGTCTGTATAAAGAAAAAATATAAAACATTTGAAGATAAGGCGAAAATTAACCTTTTAGGTCACAATTTATTTCCGTTTTTTAGTAACAGTTCTGGTTCTTCATGATTTATAGGCTAATCTATTTAGCAAGTGTTTTTGTATCTTTTTTTTTTAAGTATTTGATCAGTATTTGATAGGTTTTGATTGTAAGTGTTATCATTTGTTTTTTCTTTATATTATATTGTAGCGTACTCCTCCTTTTTTTGAGGAAAATAAAGAAAATAAATAAATAAATAAATCTGGTCGGGTCCCTGATACGCCCGCCAAATTTCATCGTCCTAGCTTACCTTGAAGTGCCTAAAGTAACAAAACCAGGACCGACAGACAGACCGACAGAATCTGCGTATGCTATATGTCACTTGGTTAATACCAAGTGCCATAAAAACCTTGTATACCCTTGGGGCATTACTAACAACCCCTACCCTCAGATTCTGGGGAATTTTATCAACCCGTAATACCTTATTATATGATCTTTGGACTATTTTTGAATAAATTGCTATCTCAAAATTTGTATCGCATGCATTTGTGGAAAATTCGACGTAGGGGGACAACCCCCGATCACTTTGACTCATACAAAGGACACTAGAACATCTGATTTCCAATCAAATAAGCCCCCTCCAGAGTTTCTACGACCATGCTTTTCACATAAACCTTATAAGCCCTCGGGGCATAACTTTCAACCCTTGCGCTGAGGTCATATGGAGGAGGGTTGTCATCCTAAAAGACAAAATTTCCAGACTTTTCAACTACGCTGAACCAAACGCTTATATCATGGGAATTTATGGGTCTGGGGGAGCTTGTTGCCCTATATTCACTTTGACTATTAAAAGGGAATAGCCCTTTCCATTTCCAATCGAACGAAACATTTTTGAAGTCTCTATGACAAGAAATGGCCGGCTCAAAATTTCTATCAGGTTTATTTCAGGAAAATACGAGGAGCAGTGGGGGGGTATCAACACTCCGATCACTCTGAATCTTAAGAAGAAGACCGGAAGATTGAGCCCCCTCCAAAGTTTATATGATCACCCTTTCTATATAAGCCTTATGTGCACCCAGGGCATAACTTACAACCCTTACACTGAGGGTTTTGGGGAATAGTTTCTAGGGTTAGCCAAAAGCGAACATATAGGAAAGCTAATTACCTTTTTGGAGCGTTGTTGGACCCTGGGATGAATATTTGAGAGAAACTATTCATAAGCTATCTGAACATTAAACTCTCTGAACATCTGTTCAGAGAAACTCTCTGAAAGAAGAATCTTGGTTCCTCAAGGCAGTAAATCAAACAGTTCGTGGTAACGAACTGTAGTAAGGAGCGATCCGGCTCAATAGTAACCAAAACTCTAAAAAATTGAATTTTGATATCAATAGCAACATCAAAAGAATCGCATTTTAATGCTGATTTTAAATATATAAGTTTCATCAAGTTTAGTCTTACCCATCAAAAGTTACGAGCCTGAGAAAATTTGCCTTATTTAGGAAAATAGGGGGAAACACCCCCTAAAAGTCGTACGATCTTAACGAAAATGACACCATCAGATTCAGCGTCTCAGAGAATACTACTGTAAAAGTTTCAAGCTCCTATCTACAAAAATGTGGAATTTTGTATTTTTTGCCAGAAGACAAATCACGGGTGCGTGTTTATTTGTTTTTTTTTTTTTTTTCAGGGGTCATCGTATCGACCAAGTGGTCCTAGAATGTCGCAAGAGGGCTCATTCTAATGGAAATGAAAAGTTCTAGTGCCATTTTTTAGTGACCAAAAAATTGGAGGGCATCTAGGCCCCCTCCCACGCTTATGTTTTTCCTAAAGTCAACGGATCAAAATTTTGAGATAGCCATTTTTTTCAACATAGTAAAAAACCATAAAAACTATGTCTTTGAGATGACTTACTCCCCCACAGTCCCTGGGGGAGGGGCTACAAGTTACAAAATTTGACCAGTGCTTACATATAGTAATGGTTATTGGGAAGTGTGTAGGCGTTTTCAGTAGGATTTTTTTGGTTGGGAGGAGGGGTTGATAATAGGGGGATAGGCTGGGGGAGCCTTCCATCGAGGAATTTGTCATGGTAGAAGAAAATTTCCATGAAGGGAGCGCAGGATTTACTAGCATTATTAAAAAAAAAACAATGAAAAAAGAAATATGAAAAAGTTTTTTTCAGCTGGAAGTAAAGAGCAGCATTAAAACTTAAAACGAACGGAAATTATTATCCACATGAGGAGCTCACCTCCTCCTAATACCCCGATCTTTACGCTAAAGTATTTTTAGTAATTTCAACTATTTATTTTATGGCTTTGGTGATCCAGGGGTCATTCTTAATGAATTGGGACAAAATCTAAGCTTTAATGTAAAGAGCGAGGTACTGACGAGGGGGCGAACCCCCTCATATATGTAATAAAAACATGAGAATACAAAACTTCTTTACGTAAGCTAATTTATAAGTTTTAATAACGTTTAAACATAACAGTAAAAAAACCTTAGCGTAAAGAGCGGGGCGTTGATGAGGAAGCAGCCTCTTTGTATATTACATAAAAAAACTAGGTTTTTTAACTGAAAGTAAGGAGCGACATTAAAACTTAAAACGAACATAAATTATTCCGTACATGAAATGGGTTGTCCCCTCCGCAATCCCTCACTCTTTACGCTAAAGCTTTTAATTGTTTTAAAAAGCAAGATTGTGGCAAAGAGTCAAACTTTAGCGTAAAGAGCGAGGGATTGCGGAGTGGACATCCGGCTCAATTGTAACCAAAACTCTAAAAAATTGAATTTTGATATAAATAGCTACATCAAAAGAATCGCATTTTAATGCTGATTTTAAATATATAAGTTTCATCAAGTGTAATCTTAGCCATCAAAAGTTACGAGCCTGAGAAAATTTGCCTTATTTAGGAAAATAGGGGGAAACACCCCCTAAAAGTCGTAGGATCTTAACGAAAATGACACCATCAGATTCAGCGTATCAGAGAACCCTACTGTAGAAGTTTCAAGCTCCTATCTACAAAAATGTGGAATTTTGCATTTTTTGCCAGAAGACAAATCACGGGTGCGTGTTTATTTGTTTTTTTTTTTTTTTGTTTTTTTTTTCCCCAGGGGTGATCGTATCGACCCAGTTGTCCTAGAATGTTGCAAGAGGGCTCATTCTAACGGAAATGAAAAGTTCTAGTGCCCTTTTTAAGTGACCATAAAAATTGGAGGGCACCTAGGCCCCCTCCCACGCTAATTATTTTCCCAAAGTCAACGGATCAAAATTCTGAGATAGCCATTTTATTCAGCGTAGTCGAAAAACCTTATAACTATGTCTTTGGGGACGACTTACTCCCCCACAGTCCCCGTGGGAGGGGCAATAAGTTACAAACTTTGACCTGTGCTTACATATAGTAATGGTTATTGGGAAGTATACAGGCGTTTTTTCTACATTCTCATTCTAACGGAAATGAAAAGTTCTAGTGCCCTTTTTAAGTGACCAAAAAAATTGGAGGGCATCTAGGCCCCCTCCCACGCTCATTTTTTTCTTAAAGTCAACGGATCAAAATTTTGAGATAGCCATTTTGTTTGGCATAGTCGAAAATCTTAATAACTATGTTTTTGGGGATGACTTACTCCCCCACAGTCCCTGGGGGAGGGGTTGCAAGTTACAAACTTCAACCAGTGTTTACATATAATAATGGTTATTGGGAAGTGTACAGACGTTTTCAGGGTGATTTTTTTGGTTTTGGGGGTAGGGTTGAGGGAGGGGGCTATGTGGGAGGATCTTTCCTTGGAGAAATATGCTATGGGGGAAAAAAATTCAATGAAAAGGGCGCAGGATTTTCTAGCATTACTATAAAAAAAAACAATGAAAAAATAAACAAGAAAATTTTTTTCAAATGAAAGTAAGGAATAGCATTGAAATTTAAAACAAACAGAGATTATTACGCATATGAAGGGTTCTAAAAATACTTTAGCATAAAGAGCGAGGTATTTAGGAGGAGATAAATACCTCGCTCTTTATGCTAAAATATTTTTAGTGATTTCAACTATTTATTCTACGGCCTATTTGATTCAGGGGTCATTCTTAAAGAATTGGAACAAAACTTACGATTTAGTGTAAAGAGCGAGGTATTAACGAGGGTACAAACCCCCTCGTACACATAATAAAAATATAAGAATATAAAAGTTTGTTACGTAAGTTAATTCTTAAGTTACGTATATTTTTTACTAATAAAAACGTTCGTTGAATATTAAAAGTTCTAGTAGCCTTTTTAAGTAACCGAAAAATTGGAGGGCAGCTAGGCCTCCTTCCCCACCCCTTATTTCTCAAAAATCGTCTGATCAAAACTAAGAGAAAGCCATTTAGCCAAAGAAAAATTAATATACTAATTTCATTTCAATAATTTATGCGCGGAGAGCCAAAATCAAACATGCATTAATTCAAAAACGTTCAGAAATTTAATAAAAAAAACTAGTTTTTTTAACTGAAAGTAAGGAGCGACATTAAAACTTAAAACGAACAGAAATTACTCCGTATATGAAATGGGTTGTCCCCTCCGCAGTCCCACGCTCTTTACGCTAAAGTTTTTAGTTGTTTTAAAAAGTAGAATTGTGGCAAAGAGTCAAACTTTAGCGTAAAGAGCGTGGGACTGCGGAGGGGACAACCCATTTCATATACGGAGTAATTTCTGTTCGTTTTAAGTTTTAATGTCGCTCCTTACTTTCAGTTAAAAAACTAGTTTTTTTTATTAAATTACTTATTATGATGATGTTTTTTAGACTAGAGTAGCCAAGATCCAGGGTATTTTTATCGCAGTTGTAAAAACTTTAGAAGGATAGGAAGATAAATCTGCGAACCAAGATTAGAATACTGGAAGCTACAGTAATGACACCAGTCAGGCATACAATCTTAAATTGTAAGAAACATGCTTAAATATTACTCGATTTAAAGATTAAAATAAGAAATAATATGAACTCTGGAAATACGGTAATTTCTTTCTTTACAACAGTGAATTTCAAGCTATGATACAAATTATAAAGCTAGTCTATAGTCGATGATCTAAAGTTAGCTGTATATATATATATATATACATATATATATATATATATATATATATATATATATATATATATATATATATATATATATATATATATATATATATATATATATATATATATATATATATATATATATAAAGTCGAGCGCTCTACTAACAGAATCACACCTCTGATAATTTAACAAATTTTTGATGTGTTTTATAAGATTTTTGTAGCCCCCCCCCCTGGCACGTACGAGGAGGGGGTGAGCTCCAGGCCCGCCCCCGAAATATTATGTCTTTTATTTTCCCATAATATTCTGATACTTTTCACAGAATAAGGGATTTGAAAGATTCGGGCTCCCTTCCTGAGTAAATTCCTGCGTACGTGCCTGACCCCCCCCAAAAAAAAACTAATTCACAGAAGAAATCCGTTGGATAAGGCCTTTAGTATCTACCCCTGAGCATTACCACAATGTCGTCTGTGTTGCCTCGTTGAAAATTGTGAAAATCAAAAAGCAAAACTAATTAGTTAAATTTAAAATATTTTCTGCCGCAAAAATTCAGATACCAAGAGTCAATTGATTTCGGTAAACAATTACACCTACACAAGAAATCTAACGTATTTTTTTATCGGGCAGGGGGACAACTACTCCCTCTAGACCCCAGTTCGCCCCCCTGACCTCTGATTACCCCTCCAGCTGAAAAAAAATTTCTGCCAAAAACGCTGTCAAAACTTCATAATCAAGCATTAAGATAAACAGGTCAGCTTTCCGATAAACGGGTCTTGTCAGAGTTTCATGTAACGAATAGTAATTTTCTGACTTGGCAACTGATTTTTAAGATTGTCCGTTGAGCAAATTCCGTTGTCAACAGAAGCATTTATTGATTTTTTTTAAATACGCAGTTGGACCAAGTGCAAATTATACATGCCAAGAGTTTTAACTGATCAGCTGTATTCTATTGTCGGGGAATTTTGTTAGAGGCGTTAATTACACGGTAGGGTATGTTGCTTCGAGTTCTAGTTCCCTGAGTCAAACATGATGGAGAGAAGCTACCCCCCCCCATCCCTGATATACTCTTTTCCCGAAACCCATTCAGTTGCAATAGTGAGGTAGTCATTTTGTTACCAATATTCCAAAATTCGTATAACAATGTCTTTAGGGTGGACTGAATCCCCTAGAGCAAATGTGTAAGGATTGTAAGTTATGCCCCGGGGCATATAAAGTTTTTATGGAACATTTATGTATAAACTTTGGACTGGATGGAGCTCACGCCCCCCAAGCTCCCTCGCACGCGTGAGTCGTTACGTGCCGTATTAGTTATGCGCCATTGTAGCTGTGTCCCTTTGTCTCACCTGTGAATATAGATAAATATATATATATATATATATATATATATATATATATACTAGCTGTTGGGGTGGCGCTTCGCGCCACCCCAACACCTAGTTGGTGGGGCGATTCGCGCCCCCCCCAAGCCCCCCCGCGCGCGTAAGTCGTTACGCGCCATATTAGTTACGCGCCATTGTAGCTGTGTCCCTGTGTCCCACCTGTGAATAGAGATAGATATAAATATATATTTTTAACTACGTAAAACATGCGAATATACAACATTCTTCGCTGTCCCATTGTCTGTGCATATAAATAGCATTTATATTCCCTGTGTCCCGGTCGTCCTTTGTGTCCTGGTGTCCCAGTTTGTAATTTCTCTTTGAGTGTCCCGGTCGTCATTTGTGTCCTGGTGTCCCAGTTTGTAATTTCTCTTTGAGTGTCCCGGTCGTCATTTATATTCCCTGTGTCCCAGTGACCCGGTCGTCATTTGTGTCCCGGTGTCCCGGTCTGTAATTTCTATTCAAACTATCCCTGTGTCTCAGTCGTCAATTATATATCCTGCCTGTGCCCCCGGCGTCCCCGTTGTAGTTGTGTCCCTGTGTCCCGGTCGTCATTATATTCCCGGTCGTGATTTGTGTCCGGGTGTCCCAGTCTGTAATTTTTCTTTGAGGTTCCCGGTCGTCATTTATATTCCCTCTGTGTCGGTCGTCATTTGTGTCCCAGTCTGTAATTTATCTTTGAGTGTTTTTCTTTTTAGTTTTTTTTAGTTTTTTATATTTTTTCAGTTTTTTTTCTTCTTTATTTTTCAGCGTCACTATGAAGTACATATCGCCGAACCTTTGTTTTTTAACTTAAATCTGGTAGGCATTGATGACCTTATCCAAGTCAAAATCCCAAATCCAATCATCATCGCTATCATTTTCAGTTTTGATATGTTTTGACTCTCGCTTTCCAAGTGGATTTTCATCTAACTCCGCGGTTTTGCGTTCTTTAGCCGCAAGCCTGTTTTCTTGCTGTTCTTGTGATTCCTCGGCACGCTTTCTTTTCTTACTTTCTCTATCAGCTGCAAGCCTGTTTTCTTGCTGTTCTTGTGATTCCTCGGCACGCTTTCTTTTCTTACTTTCTCTATCAGCAGCAAGTTTTTTGGCATAGACTCTTTGAGCAGCTTCCTCGGCTGTTGCCATTGTAGGTTCTTCAGTCATTTTACAATTAAACATTTTTCCGTGAACGCATGTCTTAAATATCTTGAATGACGTCACCGTCAAAGCAAAAATGACGACAACTAATTTCATGACGTCAGTCAACACAGAAACATGACGTCACCTGATCCAGAGACAGACAGACAACTTATTTTATATATATATATATATATATATATATATATATATATATATATATATATATATATATATATATATATATATATATATATATATGTGTGTGTGTGTGTTTTTAACTACGTAAAACTTGCGAATAAACAACATTCTTCGCTGTCCCTTCGTCTGTGCATATAAATACATTGTCAGGTTTACCGATTCTTGAACATGCAACATATAATTGTCCATGGGAAATACAATCCGTATTCAGATTTATACCGTTTTTTTACTAATCATTGCCCTTGAGCTTTGTTGATGGTGGTCGCTAATCGAATATTCCCTGTGTCCCCGTCATCATTTCTATATCCCCCCTGTGCCCACCCTGGCTTTACCGTTGAAGTTGTGTCCTTGTGTCCCGGTCGCCATTCGTGTCCCGGTCTGTAATTTCTCTTCAAGTGCCCCGGTCGTCATTTATATTCCCTGTGTCCCGGAGTCCCGGTCGTCATTTGTGTCCCAGTCTGTAACGTTATCTTATAATGACATCATACACAAGGCCTTATGTACTGATAATGACGTCATATGCGGACAAACTAACATACATACAACTTATTTTTATATAGATAGATGTTATAATGGCAGCGCACACATAGGGTGTTACGTAATATCGGCACACACAGGAGTTTTTTCGGGATTTAATTTTTTCAAGATTTCATTTGTTCTTTCAAACCGTTTTTCCTTCAGTATTTCATTTTCATTCAAAATGTTTTTTCTTCTTTCAGGACGTTTTTTTCTGTTTTTTTTTTTTTTTTTTTTTTTTTTTTTTTTTTTTTACAAAAATAAAGATTTTTGTTGGCATTAGGATTCGAAAAACGTTCTCCTTCAATGGAATGGAGCGTTAGACAGGTGAACTATGAAAGTATTTCTAATTTTATTATTTGGATAACCCTTTCTATGGAATAACCTATTCGACATGTGTAGAAATCCCTTGTCAAACAGTTCGTGGTAACGAACTGTAGTAAGCAGCCACCCGGCTAAATAGTAAACGAAATTCTAAAAAACGGAATCTCGACGCTAAAAGATACATCAAAAAATTGAATTTTCATGCTGATTCTAAATATATAAGTTTCATCAAATTTAGTCTTTGTCATCAAAAGTTACGAGCCTGAGAAAATTTGCCTTATTTTGGAAAATAGGGGGCAACATCCCCTAAAAGTCATAGAATCTTAACGAAAATCACACCATTGCATTCAGCGTATCAGAGAACCCTAGAGCAAAAATTTCAAGCTCCTTTCAACAAAAATGTGGAATTTCGTATTTTTTGCCAGAAGACAAATCACGGGTTTGTGTTTATTTATTTTTTTTCCCAGGGGTCATCTTATCGACCAAGCAGTCCTAGAATGTCACAAGAGGGCTCATTCTAACGAAAATGAAAAGTTTTAGTGCCCTTTTTAAGTGACCGAAAAACTTGGAGGGAACCTAGGCCTCTTCCCACGCTTATTTTTTCCCAAAGTCAAAGGATCAAAATTTTTAGATAGCCATTTTGTTCCGCATAGTCGAAAACCATAGTAGCTGGGTATTTGGAAATGACTTACTCCCCACAATCCCTGGGGGACGGGCTGCAAGTTACAAACTTTGACCAGTGTTTACATGTAGTAATGGTTATTGGAAAGTATACAGACGTTTTCAGAAGGATTTTTTTTTGTTTGGGATGTGGGGTTGAGGGGAGGGGCTATCTGGGAGGATCTTTTCTTGGAAGAATATGTCATGGGGGAAGAAAAATTCAATGAAAAGGGCGAAGGATTTTCTAGCATTACTATAAAATAACAATGAAAAAATAAACATGAAAACGTTTTTTCAATTGAAAGTAAGGAGTAGCATTGAAACTTAAAACGAGCAGAAACTATTAAGCATATGAGGAGTTCTAAAAATACTTTAGCATAAAGAGCGAGGTATTTAGGAGGAAATAAATACCTCGTTCTTTATGCTAAAGTATTTTTAGTAATTTCAACTATATATTCTACGTTCTTTCTGATTCAGGGGTCATTCTTAAAGAATCGTTACAAAACTTTTGATTTAGTGTAAAGAGCGACGTATTAACGAAGTTACAAACCCCCTCGTATACATAATACAAATATAAGAATATAAAAGTTTGTTACGTAAGTCAATTCTTAAGTTACGTATATTTTTTACTAATAAAAACGTTTGTTAAAAATTAAAAGTTCTAGGTGCATTTTTAAGTAATCACAAAGTGGTGGGCATTTAGGCTTCCTCCCCCACCCCTTATTTCTCAAAATCGTCTGATCAAAACTAAGAGAAAGCCATTTACCCAAAAAAAGAATTAATATACAAATTTCATTTTAATAATTTATATGCGGAGAGCCAAAATCAAACTTGTATTAATTCAAAAACCTTCAGAAATTAAATAAAAAAAAATAGTTTTTTTAACTGAAAGTGAGGAGCGACATTAAAACTTAAAACGAACAGAAATTTCTCCGTACATGAAATGGGTTGTCCCCTCCGCAATCCCTCGTTCTTTACGCTAAAGTTTTTAATCTAATTTAAAAAGTAGAACTTTGGCAAAGATTGGATAAAATGTACCACTGGAATGCCTTGGGCCTGCCACATGTTGCCTCGGTGGCGTGAATTGCTTGAACTAGCATGTTCTATGGGTTAAAGTTAAGGTAAGAGGTATTAAAAAGAATTTTTCAGTGGTTTGGGGTGGGGGGTCTGAAATCTGCACCCAGTCAAAGAATTGTGGCATTTTCATTAAGACCTCTCAGAAATAACTCTTAATATGTATTATTTGTATCTCAAATGACAAGCCTGTCCTCTTGAATTGGTTACTAGGGGGTGAGCCAGCCACATATTGTCACGGTGGCATGAAAAGTGGATAGTCTTGGCTCTAACTTGGCATTTTTGTTAAAACCTCACAGAAATAACGGAATGCAAAAATAAGTCTCTTTTTCTTGCTGTTGCGTCTAATAGAGCAACAAAAACTACACGTTTTAATATGTTTTATTTGTATCTCTAATAACAATTTTCCCCTCTTGAATTGGTTGCTATGGAGTGGGCCAGCCATATATTGCCACGAAGGCGTGAAAAATCATTGTCTTGGCATTAAGAAACGTGACATTTTCATTAAAACCTCTCAGAAATAACCGAATGCAAAAATAAGTTTTTTCTTGCCGGTGCGTCAAATAGAGCAATAGAAACTAAACTTTTAGAGCAATAGAAACTAAACCTCTGAGAAATACCTCTTAATATAAGTTTACTTCTGCTCATTACTTCCAGTTGAAAAAATATATTTATTTTCTCATTGTTTTTTTTTAAATAATGCTAAGTAATCTTGCGCCACCTTCATGGAAATTCTCTTCCTTCGTGAAAAATTCCTCCATGGAAAGATCCTCCCACGTAACCTCCTACTTGCAACCAACCCCCACCCCGACGCGAAAAAGTCCCTTGAAAACGTCTGTACACTTCATAATTAACAATTACTATATGTAAACAATGGTCAAATTTGTAACTTGCAGTCCCTCCCCTAGGGACTGGGGGGATCAAGTCGTCCCCAAAGACATAGTTATTGGGTTTTCGACTAATTTGAACAGAATGGCTGTCTCAAAATTTTGATCCGGTGACTTTGGGGAAAATGAGCGTGGGAGGGGGCCTAGATGCCCTCTATTTTTTTGGTCACTTAAAAAGGACACTAGAAATTTCAATTTCCGTCAGAATGAGCCGTGTCGCAACATTCTAGGACGACTGGGTCGATACAATCACCCCTGAAAAAAAAAAAAAATCCGTGATCTTGTCTTCTGGCAAAAATACAAAATTCCACATTTTTGTTGATAGGAGCTTGAAACTTCTAGGTTGAGGTTATCTGATACACTGAATCTCATGGTGAGATTTTCGTTAAGATTCTAAGACTTTTAGGGGGTTTTTACCCCTATTTTCTAAAATAAGACAAATTTTCTCAGGCTCGCAACTTTTGATGGGTAAGACTAAACTTGATCAAACTTATATACTTAAAATCAGCATTAAAGTGCAATTCTTTTGATGTAGCTATTGGTATCAAAACTCCGTTTTTTAGAGTTCGTTACCACGAACTGTTTGAAATTTCAGACGCGCTATGAAAATGTATGACATCTACATCCATTGGCTGGTTTTTACTGAAGCAAGCCGTATGCTGCCTAGTCAATTCAGATGGTCTGTAAAACTCCCTACACACATAAATTATAAAATCACGGGCCTGCAGCAAGCCCGCTGATTCAGACGTTTTCCATACGGTTGGTCAAACTGCAGAAGTTACAACTTATCTATTTCTAGCAGCAGTTGACGCCATGCACGCCATGAAGTGGCAAAAACCATAAGGTCGGAATTCACCCGGGGAAAAAAAGAATAAAACAGGTTGAAGGTTGGCTTCAGTATGGCTCATTTTGGAAAAAGGGATATTTCCAGGCTTTGGGCAAGCCATGGGTGGAATTAGTTATAGGCCCTACTAAATTGAAGAAAAGCTCTACTTTCTTAAAACTTGAGACCCCTCCCCTTTGCTGTATTTGAGATAGGGTTTGTGATATCAGAGCTCAATATGAGCCCTGATCCTAGGCATCTTTGATCTAGCTTTCATTCGGATCTGTTGCTCCATTCGTAAGTTGTACTGAATTCAACAAAAAGCTCGACTTTTTTTTTAGCACTTACAACCCACTCCTCCTCGTTCTATTTGAGTCTCTTTCGTTATATTTTGGTTGTCTTTCGGCATCTTTAGTTCAATTTTCATTGAGGTCCATCACTCTACTCGCAAGTTACACTGAATTAAATGAAAAGCTCAACTTTTTCTTAGCAATCAAAGCCCTCTCCCCTCACCCTAATTAAGCTAGATTCTTCAACTCCAAACATCATGTGTCTTATGGTTTTTGGCATCTTTGGCGTAATTTTCAATTAGATCCCTTACTTCATTCGCAAGATAAACTGAGTTAAACGAAAAAGTCAACTTTTTCAGCACTTAAAGCCCCCTCCCCTCGACCTAAATAAGCTAGGCCCCCCTCCCAGAACTCAATACGTATCATACTCTTAGGCATCTTTATTCAATTTTCATCAAAATTCGTCTCTCCATTCGCAAGTTACACTGAATTAACGCAACACTCAATTTTTTTCAAACTTAAACCCCCCTCCCCATCGCCCTAATTAAGGTCAATTTTAACCCAAATCGTTCAATTTTAACCCAAATCCGACCGGCGGTTCTCCCACTATACTCGATCGCACAGACGGGCGGACGGACAAACGGATCCCCAAAACCTATCTTGATGGAGTGTTTCCACCATCAAAATAGGTGATGATGCCTGGATGATGATATACTATTCTTTCCTTTTTGGGATCCAGTGAGCCAACATGGCTACGTAAGACTTTGCAAAACCTGTCCGTCCGTCTGTGCAATCGAATATAGCGGGAGAACCACCGGCCGAATTTGGATGAAAATTGAACCATAGGTGCCAAGGACCATGAGACACATAAGATGAAGACCCTAGCTCAAATAGAACAAGAGGGAGATGGCTTTACCTGCCAAAGAAAAGTTTTTCATTTAATTCATAGTAATTTGCGACCGGAGTGATGGATCTGAATGAAGATTGAACCAAAGAGGCCTAAGACCATGACACGTATCAAGTCTTAGGATGAAGACCCTAGCTCAAATATGACAAGGGGGAGTGGGTTTTAATTGCTGAACAAAATTCTGTTTAATTTAGTATAGCTTACGAATGGAGCAACGGATCCGAATGAAAGCTAGACCAAAGATGCCTAGGATCAGGGTTTATATCAGGTTCCGGTATCACAAACACTATCTCAAATAGGGCGAGGGGGAGGGGGTTTAAAGTTTTAACAAAATTGAGTTTTCCTTTTGCCGAAATAAATTTGAGAAAATACCCCTGCATTGGATCTAGCTAGAATTCCACAGACTTGTTTATTGCAAACTACATTTAGATGGGTAAAGATTCATAGCTTCAGTAGTCTTACCATTATCATGGTCCTGAAGATGATGAAATGGTAGAAATCTGGATAAGTTGACAAGATGACAAAACTTAAACACTAATGTCAGAAACATAAGCTCAAATGGACTACAGTATGCAACATTTAGCACAAAACAAAGGATGTTAGCTCCCTGTCGACCAGTGAACTGTGAAATAATTTAATTTTTTATTATTATATAAATTTTAAACAAAATTAAACCAAGTGATAATCATACTGTAATTTTTTTCGTCATAAACAAATACCATATTTCACATCCAAAATTGGGACATGGAGCTATATCTGAGTTTACTCTAAATCCAAAGGCGATGTTTTCTTGTACATTGCTAAAGCACACGCTCAAAAAAATTTTGTGTCAGAGATAAAGTATTTGAAAAACAAGTACATTATCAGTATCTTAAGTAATAAGTATTTTGTAATCTTACTTAAGTATTAAGTAATAAGTACACCCTAGAGTTTTTACTCAAGTACAAGTAATGGAAAATTTTACTGAAGTAGTATTTCAAGTAAGTGACAGCACTGATTTCTTCTAGTAGTGAAGTTTTGCCTGGGAGTTTTTATCCAGATAAATAGATACAGTTTTCGTATACTTTTTAATGCTAAAATTTTCCCCAGAAGTTAAATCTCTGTAAATCCACGATTCCAATCAAATTTTCTCTCTGGTCAGTTCATGACGTAACGGCGCGTGGAGTATGAGAAAAGCGAGTAGCAAGAAAAATTGCTTAAGCAGTCGCAGTTAAGCATCGGCACTGTTTCTGTTTTTGAGAAAAACAGAAAAAAACAGTTAGAAAAAAAACAGAACAGACACAGAAACAGGTCAAACAAAAACAGGTGATCTGTTTCTGTAATCTATTCTGTTTTTCGAAAAAACAGAAAACAGCTGTTTTTTAAAAAAAACAGCTGTTTTAACAGCTGTTTTTCCTGTTTTTTCCTTACTTCTTCTATTTCTAATAGGAAAGAAAACATCTTCTTGTTAAATCCTTGTAGTCACATACAAAAGATGAGCAACTTCGTGTAATTCAACACACTAGCGTATTTTTAAGGGGGGGGGGGGCGAAATTTGTCATAAAATGTGTCCAATCGGGTGATACCAACGCTATATTCCTTTCAAGCTTAAATGTCATTTATAATTGACAATTTACCCTAGTTGCTCTTAGACCGTTGCTTTAGCGGTAAACCATTGCTCAAAGCATATACCAACACTATATTCACCGCTTAAAGCACGGATGCTTTCAAGCCGAGGCTACTTAGACCGCTGCTTGCTAATATATACCAGACAGACACAGAGTCATCCCATCTAGCTTATGTCCACCGCTTAAGTTAGAGGCTATTTAAACCGTCGCTATAGCGGTAACCCATTGCTCTAAGCAAATACCAACGCTCTATAACGCTCTATGGTTAGACCATTGCTCAAGTGGTAATAACCCTCCGCTACACACATACCAAGGTGTCTAGGTTCACCGCTTAAAGTACGGATGCCTTCAAGCCGTGGCTTGTTGGACCGCTGTTCTAGCGGTAACCCATTGCTCTAAGTAAATACCAACGCTATATTCCTCTTTTATATGGGATTTCATTGAGCCCATGTTTGCCGCTTAAAGCACGAATCCTTAAAGCCGTCAATGGTTAGACCGTTGCTCAAGCGGTAATAGCCATCCGCTACACATATACCAACAGTAGAGACATTGTCATATGGGGTTCCCATCTAGCCCATGTCCACTGTATAGCGTTCAAGCTTCTCTCTCTTTCTCTATCTCTCTCTTTCGCTCAGATTTACCCCGCCGTGAATTAGCATGAGAGGTTGACTCTAGTTGAGCATTGTGGAGTGACATGCATGAGAGGAAAATTTTCAAGTAGTCAACCCGTAGTCAACGGGTTGACTCTATTTCGGCATTGTCAAGGGACATGCATGCACGGAGAGGTGTAGCATAAATGGGAGACAGTCACAACGGCAATCAAAGGGGTAAAATTAACCTTGACTGGGTTGCCCACTTAATTGGACAATCTGTCTTAGCTTTTTTCTACAATCGGCCATGACTTTGACTTTTCCCACAACTATTCCCTTTTTGTTTAAATTCAAAAATCAACAGTATCATGGTATCATGCCCGCTAGATGTGCGTTTCGGTACGGTAGGTACGGGTAGGTATCATGCGTTTCGGTATCATGCCCGCTAGATAGCGCGGCATTTGAAAAAAAAAACAGAAACGGAAAAAAACAGATGAAAAAAAAAAACAGAACAGAAACAGAAACAGGTAAAACAAAAACAGGTAGCCTGTTTCTGTTTTCTGTTCTGTTTTTTGTAAAAACAGAAACAGAAACAGGCAGAAACAGGCAAGAAAAAACAGAAACAGAAACAGAAAACAGAAACAGTGCCGATGCATAATCCGATATAGAACAAAGGTTGTAAAAAAAAATCGAAGAAAGTAATATCCACCGAAAAGGTTTTCAATAATCCCTTCTGTTATAATCTAGATGTACCCTTCTTGCCCCTCTCCCGCCTAACTTTCTTTCTCCTATCCTTCTGTTCTTCCTCTCTTAACCTCCTGCACCTCTCTCCCTTACTCCCTTTTCTGTCCCATGAGGGAGGAAAAAGGGGGAAAGATTCTCTCTCTCTTTCTTTCTTTCTTTTTCTCTCTCTTTCTTTCTCTCTCTCTCTTTCTCTTTCTCTCTCTCTCTCTCTCTATTTCTCTCTCTCTCTCTCTATTTCTCTCTCTCTCTTTCTCTCTCTCTCTTTCTCTTCTCTCTCTCTCTCTCTCTCTCTCTCTCTCTCTTTCTCTCTCTCTCTCTTTCTCTCTCTCTCGCTCTCTCTTCATTTTTTACTTTCTTGATATGAAGATTTTCTTTTAAAATCTGGAATTATATTCTCCTGAGTAAGAGCAGAGTTTTGACGATATCCAATAGAGTAATTTTTATTTGAAAGTGCTCTATATCTCTCTTGGTCTTTTGTTTCTCCCTTTCCCATCTCCTCTTCTTTTCCAATGTGCATTGTGTCTCATATATATGTTTTTTTGTTTTTTTTTTAATGAAAAAAGTATAGGGAAATCGTTTCATTAACAGAGAAGGAGACAAATTATTGCTTTTCCTCTATTTTCCTTTGTAGCTTAGCTGACTGATTCGACTTGCATCTAAAACACATAATGTAACGTTGTTCCTTTCAACGGAGCACAATTATTTTCTCGTTAATGTCTTTGTAAAAAAAGAAAAAAATACCCAGTATAGTTTTAGTTTCAAAATTTTTGAAGATTCTATAGTGGCATGGATATACACTATCATAAACCTAGAGATTTTCAATTTCATTTAGCTCGCGACCCCAATTGTTCTTCAGGTCAATCTGAAGGAAGGAGCAAAATCCCTTAAAGTCTTTTCATTTTGAGGAATATACTTAGATTAAGCTTTGATAATGGGCCTGAAGGGGATGGTAGATCCATTTTTGCTGTAGAAAAATTTTGATTATAAAGTGAAAGGCTATAGTAAAATGGTTCACTGGACAAAGGGAGGGACTAGTGGGGATAATATCTTATTAAGATTGTCTGAGAACCCTTGACCTCTTGAATAATGGGAAAATTACACCCTGAAAACTCGCTATTTAGAAAAAAATGTTTTAGGGGTCTTCTATTTTCAGAAATTTTCGTGTCGAACCAGTGGTCATAGAAAAAGAGAGATGGTTAGTTCAACCAAATTTTTGAATTTAAAGACCCTTTTTAAGTAGGCCTTGGACCAGGGGTGATTCTGGCCTCTTCTATGCCCGAAGTAAAAGCCTTGATTAACACCGACCCCCCCCCATCTCCCAAAAAATTTTCAGGCCAATATTTACCGAAATTTTTATTTATTTATAAAATTATTTCCAAATTACTATTTAATTAATCATTCATTTTGAATTATTTTAAATATATTACTTAAATTATTTAGTTATTTTCATTAACTTTTAATTATATCATATTAATTATTATTTTTTGATTTTTTTTTTCATTTGACGATTAATTAATAATATCTTAATTATTTTCATTTATTAGCTGCGCCTTCCACTTTGTTTTAATCAAAATAAAATTACAAAAGAATTGTAACCTTTAGACTACTTATTTGAGATTTTGCGCCTCTAAAATTTCTGCGCGTGGGGCAACTGCCGCCACCGTCCCCCTTAAACCGCCTGTGTATCGTGTCTTGATAAATTGTTGTGTTACTAACTGATAACTTTTTGTTTAATGAGAAAAGGGCTTTTAAAACTAGGGTCTCCTTTCAGATTATCGTCCCGCCTAAATTCAAGAACGTCATTGAAGATATTGAATCCATTGAAGATATGTCTGCACGATTGGATTGCGAAGCTGAGGGCGAACCAACCCCAACCTATGAGTTTCTTGACGCAAATGGCGAGCCAATTATTGGTCGACCTGGATTTGTTATCAACCCGAACACTGGCATTCTTGTTATTGAAGAAGTAAAGAGAGAAAATGCTGGTGAATACAAGTAAGCTTTTATTATTGACCTAGTTTTTTTTCAATTTGATTGGTTTTTTCTTAGCATTTTTCTATGCATTTTTAAGCTGATGTGATTTTGCCTGCTACGAAAACTTGATCGTATAAACGTTTCTTTTTTTTGGATGAACACGAATATGCCTATTGCTTCCTTCTGGCAAAAGAAGTTCTTTTATCTTCAGCCCAATGTAAACACAAACAAGTAAGTTTTATAAATGGTGCGGGGGGGGGGGGGCTTGACTTAAAAACAGCCACTTGTTTAGAATTATGAAAAAAAAATTACGGGTTATTCATTCAAGCTTTTGGGGTATAATTTCCCCTCCCCCCTCACTGTGCTTTATGCGACCCTGATGCAATACATGCAGCTTGACAACTCTGAACACTTGAAAACTCTGTGGAATGTCGTTCGATTTTTGACGTGTTAAGTTTAATTTATAACAATAATTTAATTGATATTATACCGTAACTTAGTAAAAAGTAATAAATGCAGTTGTTTTCCCTGGCAATGCATTGTGCTGTTATAAAGATATAAATATATTTTATGCTGTTATAAAATAAAGATATATCTTGATAGGATCTTAATTTTAATTAAATAAAAAGTATAATGAAATAAAACTTGCATAAACGATTTGCATAAACGTTAGACTTTAGTGTTGTTATGTGCAAGCGGTATAATATATTTTAAAGCAATATGCTCAAATAACTTTGAAAGGTTGTTTATTACGTCTATACATCGTAATGTCACACTCGTAAAAGATTAGATGAGTATTTTACTGCTGTCACAAAAAACAAAATTGTAAATCAGACTGTTGAATAATGATTGTTAAAGTGATTGATGAACTCTTTCTGGAATCTAAATTTTAAAGAGGAATGATTTCAACTAGTTGCCTTTTCACATTTGTATTAAGAAATTTCTTTGAAAAAAGCTCCTTGGATTTGTTGATGCATTTTAGAGATAACATTTTGTTTGAAAGGAAGAAAGGAAGAAAATAATTTTTATCATAGACGGACTGGGATAAGTTTGAATATAACTTTTTTTCTATATTGGTCTAATCCTGTTAGTCCAGATTTCGTCTTCCTTTTTTGGTTTTCAAGTAATTCAAAAGTTTTAATTTCTACGAAAATGTGTTATATATTCTTTTTTCCATTCAGAAATGTTTGAAAAATTTATATTTTGTTTTCAAAATTATTTTTACCATGCCGGGACAACACTCTTGGATAATTCATTATCGTTGTTAGGAGCCTAGAAACTTGAAACATTTTTTTCAAATTTCTTCTGTAAAATTTATGGTGCTTAACATAACGTCTTTTGAGCTCCTGCAGTCAACCCGACGAACCGAATTTTAACAAAATGTATACAAATTTGTTTATATACATCTTATTACGTTTTTAAGACTCGGGACAAAATTTATAAGGGGTGGAGGTGGGGTGGGAGGTAAACCCGGTATTACTCTCCCCTGAATAGAGTTTTGCCTGAATAGAATTCTATTCCCCTGAATAGAATTCACAAAAAAGAATATATTTTTATTTTTGTTTTATGCCTGTCGGTTGATAGGCTATACTATTTGGATATAGCAGAGTATAATAGCAGCCCTGCTTATCGGACAAGTTGTATTAAAAAAGCTGTAATGTATTTTTTTTGAGGATCAGAGAAAATTATTTTGAACCCCCCCCCCCACAAACACACTCATACTGTAGGTTTATCTAAATTATAATTTGGAAATATGATCCTCCATCCAAAACGGATTCCTCTCCTGGTTAATCGAATCCTTCATACATCTACGCATATAACATAGTTTACTATCGTTTCCTTTTTTATTATTATTATTACTATTATTATTATTATTATTATTATTATTATTATTATTATTGTTGTTATTATTATTATTATTATTATTATTATTATTATTATTATTATTATTATTATTATTATTATTATTATTATTATTATTATTATTACGAGCAAATGCAGCTTTCACCCAAAAAATAAATTCAAAAAATAAAAATAAAATCACCTAAAAAATGAATTCAAAACAAATATTCAATGCTGTCTAGCTTGAACCCTAGACTTCCAAGTCGAAAATTAAACGCTCCAGTATATGAGCCAGCATCAATTGATATTTAGTTTTACACCTTTCTGTCATCAATATACATGAATGTATTTTTTTCTAGCCTTGCCAGCGCACTATTATTATAATTCATTAATTAAAAAAATGTTTCCTGATGAAAATGAAGATTGAAGCTGGAACTGAAACGAACAAAAATTACTGCTTCACAGCAACATATTTTTGTTATAACTGTTTCGAATGAACTGGCTCTTGATATTTTTCTACGTTTGTACAGTTCTGAAACTGGGACTTTACTGAAAACACTAAACTTACGCAACAAAACAGGGTTAGGAGCAGAAATCCTTAAGAGCCTTTATAACTACAAATGATGGGAAATACGATAACATTCAGCAAATCCTTAGAATACCCTATTCTAGGCGTTATGTATATGCTGCACTTATTAGAACTAAAAAATTTCAGACCGAAATTGTTATCAATAATTTAATTACGAATGGTTAAAAGCCCTTCATTTCTTTTCTTATTTATTTTTATAGTTTTTGATATATTATTCTTAGTTGCTGTAATATAAGCTATGGTTCTTGGAGTTTTCTCTCTTTAGAGGGAAATAGACCTCTCACCCTTCTAGGGGTTATTTTTACTCTAAATCTATCATTTAAAAAGTTACATTTTTTTTTAGGTTTAAACGAAACTTTTCATTAGTTTTATTCTCAATTTTCAATTTTGATTGGTTTTACCTCGCCTATAAATATTAACCCCTCCTCCAAGTTCCCAAACTTTCTTGGCTAAAAAATCTCACCTCTAAATTTAAAAATACCTTACATTTGATACCCTACATGTAATAGTTAGCAACAAAAACAATCCTTTTTACCTCCCCCTCCCCCCCCCCCCATTTGCACCCTTGGGAAAGATCGTTGGGTACTTTACTGATATAGCCTACCCCCTACTTAATATTCTTCTAATATGTTTCTCTGACGTTTAATCCTAATGAAATATACCAAATTAGGATAAAATATAATGCTTTAGAAACCACTTTGGGCTACATATTTGCACATTAGGGGTGGGGGTGGTTCAGTATAGCGGGTATGCATGCCTAATATATTAGGTACAATTATTCCGTATATATGCAGTGAGAATTGTTTTCCAACTTCATACTGTCTAAATACTTTATCATTCCCCCCCCCCCGCCTTATGTGCAACTATATTGCCCAAATTATATATTGTCCATCTATTCTGTCACTTCTCTTTGTCTTGTCTCACGCTAAGCTGAAAGAAACTGACCAAAAAACCGGTTCTTTGATGCGTCAATGAATGATTAACTTGAGCGGTAGGGGGTTTATCATACATCGTTCTACTCTTGGCCCATAAATATTCTCCATAGTTTAGTCCCCGAGACGGAATAAAAACAGCTCTATGTAATTAAAATGATTGCCAATTGCACCTCGCTACTTTTTTTATTTTTCTGTTTACTTATTTTTTTATATTATAAGTTGTATCTTTTTTTTATTTGTTCCTAATCATACCGATAGCTGTAGCAATGAGGTAAAACTCACCTATTTTCTAATCCTAGATGTCGAGCATCAAGTGACGGTAGAACTATCGAAGCGGTGAGGAGACTACGAGTTATTAGCAAACCAACAATTGTCTCCTTTATTAACGCCACAGGGGTACGTACTCTACTTCCTTTCTCTCCGTCTATTAAAGAAACATGTACAGTATCGTTTATTCAGTAGCACCAGGGTTGATGTGGGTAAGTTCGGTTACGATAGCTCAAAATACGATATCTTACAAGACAAATTGTAGAGGAAAACAGAGAAACTTTTCTTTTTTTTAAATCTTATTAAATTTATTTAGTTTGTGTAAAAATTTTTTTTACAAAAAAATAATTTTAGCCAAACGGTGTATTTTGGCTATTGCTATCAGGGCTGTCAATTCACAAAATATAGAAGAGATAAAAAAATATATTTTTCAAAATATGAATGGGGGGGGGGGCATTTTTGTTGCTTTTTTCTAGATTTTTTTCTAAAAATAATGCCAAAAAGAAGTTTTTCAATGGACCTACCAAATTCAAACTTGGGGGGACAAAAAATATATGGGACCAACCCCCCCCCCGCCCCCCCACCACCAATTGACTTGCTTGATTGTTACAAGTTAGAAAACGGAATACAATACATTTTGGTAACAAACGAAAATTCTATGTATCGAAGTCATTAAAACCAGTTTGAGCAAATTTGTCAAGCTTGAAGAAATAAGATAGAATCTCAGTTTGCAAAAAATGTCACACAACACCTTTTGAATTGTCAGTGCTGAGTTGTAACAAATTCGGTAATTCTTACAAAAAAATTAGCGAAATTCTGGCACATTTTGTTTCTAATAAGATAGTTCAGTTTCTCTTTTAATCCTTTTTATAGTTTTGGGGATTTCAGATAATCGTTATATGTATATCATATTTGCAACAAAAATTGAAACTTATGACAGTACTTTTAAGCTCTATAGAATTGTGAAATCTTAGTGTCCGACAGGCTCTTTGGCTAGCTACTGGAAGATGTTTAGTAGCTAATGGTTATTTACTCAATGTCCCTTCATGAAAATATTTTCCTAGTTTAGTAGTTAAATCATTAGCCAGGACTTAGCTGAAGGGGAGGGGGGCACGGCTAGGGAGTGCCTACCCTGAAAAATTGTTTCCCTCCCCCTTCCTCCTCCCCCAAGGAAAATCCTAAGAAGCAAGCGTAAAGCAAAAGCTCTGATGATTCTGAAACACGGGAATTAGCCTCTTATTCGCTTAGTTACTTGCATTCAGACTTGTATGTAACTGTCCTACCGTGCAGGTGTTTCACAAGCACGACACGTGTGTAAATGTTTTCGGTTAAATGTACTTTTTCGCCTCTGATCTATTATGTTCTGTATTAACTTCAAATAATTACTATCGTTGCTTCAATCTTGATACATAAGGAAATTTTAAACAGGAGAATTTTTTTTTTCACAGTTACTCTCTTGAGGGATGCCAAATACCCTCCAAAGTATATATAATTAACCTTAATCGTGCAATCCCCCAGTTCCGTGCCAAAAAAAAAAATACTATTTTTATTTCTTTTGCATATTCTAAACCCCAAAAAAGGAGAATCAGAGCGTTCAATGATAAGTAATTGTGTCACCAAAGATTGCGAGAAGCTGGTAAGAGTAGCAGTACAAGTCGTCTCAGAAAAACAAACGAAAAAAAAACATTCAACCAGAAAAATTATAAGGCTCTCCATCTTATTTTAACTTTGCTCTTTACGGTTACCAGCAGTCAGTAGAGTAGCTGGTATTTGTTTATCTTTTGTTGTAGACATTTACTTCCTAAATCCAACTGTTTGACCTACGTCTGCTCTATTACAAGTAGTCTCTTTTCATACTATCGCTTCTGCTGCCACGTTTTACAGTTTGCTTTTTTTTTTCTATCGGCTTTCTCGTACAGATTTAAGCAAAAGCTGCACTCACGCACATGATCGTGAATAAGAGTGTTCAAACTTATCTACTACGAAGCTGCCCCCTCCTATAATTCAGAAAATATATATTATACATCCCGTGCCCCTTGACAGTCCGGATATGAGCCCCTCCTCCCTAATAAAAATGCTGGAGATCCGCCCTTGAGTCCCGCACATGATATCCCTAATTTAAAAAAATTAAAACTAGAACCGCCTCAAAACCTCTATTGAAAGCTATGGCTTAGGCGTTCTAAAATGTTTACTTTTTTTTAGGTGGAAAATAAAGACATCACAATTGAATGTATTGCCCGAGGTGACCCCCTTCCAGAAATTGTGTTTCTTAAAGAAGGCTCAGATAACACATACAAAATTGTCGTCAATACTCTAGACCCAAGGGTTAGCGTTGAGGCCAGCAATCGTAGCTCAGATATTGGAGGTGAGCCTGACAGCGCTGTTGCTAAGTTGTCTATTTCTGGTGCTACACGTAGCGATGACGGTCTCTACAAATGCCGTGCTGAAAATTCAGGTAATTGAATTCTCAACCAAATTCTTAGAATTGATAAAAAGTATCTTTCGACTTGCCCAAAAATAGCGCTTATCTTACATTGAAAAAAAAAGAAACCTTCTATAGGTTCTCCCCTGCAGAAGCATAGTCAGTTCAGATGAGGGACGGGTACACCATAATTCTAATTTAAAAGGATGAAGAAAGTCTTGGACTATTTTACACTAATTGTTAGCATCACATTACATAATGAAGCCACGTCAGTCAGCTATGTCCAATTTTACATTTTAACATTCAACTCAAATTTTACGGTTTTTTTTCTCATTGGAATTTCAAAAAAAAAATGTTCCAGTGAAAACAGTAAAAACCCAACTTCATAGTAAAAACCCATATATATATATATATATATATATATATATATATATATATATATATATATATATATATATATATATATATTATACGTTTTTCCCACGTTACTAACCAATCCTTGAAATGGAAAGGTTTCTGAACCCGCAGAACGTAAGGATTCAATATTTCCCTTTTCAAGTTTTAAATAGAACAAATAATAACCCATATATATATATATATATATATATATATATATATATATATATATATATATATATATATATATATATATATATATATATATATATATATATATATATATATATATATATATATATATATATATATATATATATATATATATATATATATATATATATATATATATATATATATATATATATATTTCGTTTTTCCCATATATATATATATATATATATATATATATATATATATATATATATATATATATATATATATATATATATATATATATATTATACGTTTTTCCCACGTTATTAACCAATCCTTGAAATGGAAAGGTTTCTGAACCCGCAGAACGTAAGGATTCAATATTTCCCTTTTCAAGTTTTAAATAGAACAAATAATTTTATGTCACCAATTTTTATGACTCTTTTCAAATTAATTGTGTGTTGGAGTCTTCACAAAGGGCGTAAAATAAGGATATTGACCATGCTCGATATTAAATCCGAAACAAGGCTACTCTGCTTATATTGAAAAGCTCGGAAAAGATTAGAATTTAAGCCATAAAATTCATGATTCTTCTTTATCAATGTAAAACTTGACTTTATGTTTGTTGCAAAAACATTAAAAAGTATGGTATTCAATCATCACCATTTCATAAATACTAACACGCTATTACAAACGTAAAAAAAGTATTAATAAGGAATTCTCGCGTTTAGTTGATTGTTTCGTCCAGCAGCCAAATTAATTCATTCTACGTGTTTGTACTGTTGAGATGTTTCCGCTAAAGCAGTTCTCTGTTCTCTAAAAGTAAGGAATTTATACCCTAAGCAAATGTAATTAAGGAGCAATTAAGCAAAAACAATTTCACGAATGCTAAATAATAACTTGGAAGTATTTTTACTATCCTGTATTTACTATCTTATTCGTCAAATACGTGAACGAAACATAAAAGCTTTCTAGAGACTTTTACGCAAAATATGCTTGATACACTAATATTGGTGCATATGAAATTCAAAGGGTTTAGTGGAATTTTTTTACTACCCTTTTATAAGATACCAATATCCCCCAAAAACATCCTACTGCCTTCTAAATATGATTGGATGTTCTTGTTTTTAGCTGGAAATTCTACCTACTACCATCCTTAAAATTTTTCACTGTTTGGTTTATTTTCCATAGACTCCGACATGATTTTCCAACGAGCTAATTAATGAATTAACTTTAAATAAATACTTCCATAAAGCATTGTGTAAAGTGTATATTGTAAGATGCGCGATGCCAGCACTGTGATAATGCATTACTGATAAATAATGTTTTTTTTTATCATATTAAATAAAAAAGTTTTCTAAACAAAAGTAAAGAACGAAAATATGTCTAAACCAGAGTAAAAAAAAAAAAAAAAAAAAAAAAGACACTATAATGATTAATCTGCAAAAAGTAAATAGAAACAACTTAATAAAAATGAAACTAATATTCAATAATACGTAAAATACTCTGAATTTACTAGACAAATTAACGAGGAAGTCGTCTTCCAAGCATAAAACTTGCACAAATTACAATCAATCAATAAAACGAACTAAAAACAGACAGAAATTACAATGATTTCCTCAAAACAAGCAAAAATGAATATGAATAGGGCTGAAAACCCCCATGCCCTTTCAAGACCAGAACATAATTTGTGCTTTACTAAAAAAATGACTGGATTGTCAGTTTAATATATATTCCTTAAAGTTTTAATAATTTTTTATTTATTAAAGCTCAAAAAGTTGCTTGTGCTGTAATTGGAGTGCAAGGTGGAAGACTTCGCCCATCATATATATATAGTAAAAACATTTTAAACATGTAAAAGTAAATTGAAAACATCTTAAATGTATTTTGTTTTCGGTAAACCGCAAATTGTGTTCTAGTCATTAGAAGGCATCGGGGCTGTCAGCCCTACTCATGTTAATTTTTGCTCGTTTTGAGTTTGACTCGCTCATTTATTGTATGATTTAAATAAAAAAATATATTTTTTCACTTTTTCAACTTTTTGAACCTTATATGCCCCCAGGGCATAACTTGCAACCCTTGCCCTGATAGTTGTAAGGGGGTTGTCATCCTCAAAGTCATAATTTCCAGACCTTCCAACTACGCTGAACAAAATGGCTTTCTAAAAATTCTGATTCAATATGGTTAGGGAAATGATTGGGGGTGGGTACATTCACCCTCACAACGCTTTTGGCTATTAATTTCCAATCAAATGAGCCCTTTTTGAAATTTCTATGACATTTCCTTTGATAGGAAGTGCCCAGGCTTAAGAAAAAAAAGAGCCTATGATGAAATGGTGAAGCAGTTACCATACTAAACATAAATTGTCGCCTTGGATTTAGAATAAAGTTACGTAAACCCAATTAGTTTTCCGTATCTCGTTTTCAATTATATTTATAGTTCTCTAGAAAAAAATACATTTTTTTAGTCCATTTTGAAAACGAGCCTTTTAGTAAAAAAAAAAAAAAAAAATATGCTGATAACTTTTAACTTTTTAGTGTTCTGGAAAATTAAAAAGTCTTTAGTCTTCTCTGAGTCTTATTTAGTATTCTTAAAAATAGTTTTCTACTTATTATTTCACATTAAACACGTTTTCATTTTTAATTAGATTGATTAATTTCAACTTTTTAGAATTCTACAAAACTAAAGTCTTTAGGGGGAGAGAAATCTCGACTCTAATTAGAGTAATTTCTGTTGGGTTCGTTATCCATTGTAGTTTTTGTTTGATGTTTTTCTGTTTACAGTAATTTTTGTTTATTTAAAGTTTGATTTCTTGCACAATCTACTTTGCATCTTATTCTTCACTTTTGTTTTATTTCTTCACTTATTTATTTTCAGTATAGCTGTGTACTTTCTGTTTGGAGATGTTGCTTGTTTTTTTAATTTTTGCCATAAATTCCGACGATAGGTAAATCTTAGATAGGTAATTCCTAGGATTTCTAGTATTAGTGAGATTTCCCATGGACTTGGTGAAAGCTTGCAATGCACGTAATAACGCCTAACGAAATTTTGTGGACTGAATTAACCGTCGGATTGAGCTTTCATCGTACACTATGCTACCGACACATGTCATTCTAAATGCATGATACACTTCATGCATTAAAAAAAAAATCTATAAATTTTTTTTCTATTTACAGCAATTGTATGCGCATCTCTGAGCTAAAATGCGGAAATGAAAATACATAATAGGGAAATCTAGAATAGTGTAAACACTTTATTTATAGATTATTTTTCATACAAGCGGACAAAAAAAAAGCTCTTGAGCCTGAAAGTTTATTGGTGAAGGAAGCAAGTAGTTAAGAAGAGTTATCGGTCTAACCTGGGATCAGAATGCTATAATCCTAGGGAACCCAAGTTTTCTTAGAGGGAGAGCTAACTAAGTAGATATGGAATACACCTTAGTTCCGACATCAAAACGCTTCTTAAATAACTGAAGGGATTTTGTGAGACTATTCTCAGAGGTTGATCTGTGCTTAACTGTGTTTGTGGTTCATTGTAGTTTATAGATAAGCGTCCCCTTGCATCAGCAAATGCATCAGCCCTAGATACCTCATCCCTTCTGCCGTAACATGACCTGTTGTTTTCCAGGTCACTTCTGAGGATGATAGTTTCTATGGTGAATATCGATGTTTGGCTGAGAATAAGCATGGAGATGCTGAACATTTCATCACACTAAAGCAGGCCCATGTACCTCAGCCCCCTACTCAAGCTACCTTCGAAACTGTAACAGGTAAGAGCAACCCCTTAGGCATAATGCCTTAAAGTTTCTTTTGAAATTCAAACCTCTCCGCGTTTTCCCTCTTTAAAGATAATTTTGTCGTTTTGCTGCTAGGGATTGCGGGTGAATTCCACATCAAAATATGTCCTACTGATCAGGCAGTTTATCATGTTTTTCTCCTTTTTATTCGTTATTTTTATTTAAAAAGAAGTGGTTCTAATTTTTTGGTTGTAATTTATTATTATTATTTCATTTTCGTATTATGTCATCTATCGCCATTTTACATTTAAAAAATATTTTTAAAAGGGGGCATGAGTCCAAGCATTATTCTTGGTTGGATTTATTTTGGTGTGGCTGCTGTTTTATCATGTCAAAATGCAGATTATTGAGCTTGTATTCTAATGGTCTATCTTAAATATATTACACAGAAGATGGAAAGGGAACTAAGCCAAAGCTTGAAAAAATTGTTTTTGAAATATTTTAAGTATGTCCAAAAGATGTGTTTCCAAGTCTTCTTATTCTATAGGAATTTGTCTTTAATTGAGCCAAGTGATCAATTTGATAAATAAAGTGACTTTATCGGGCTTTATTTGATGTGATAATTTTTTTTTCTACTTTTGAACTGTGAATTTTGTTTGGATGACAGTTGTAATTTTAGAAGATGAAAACATTTTTTAGGGGACTACTCAAAGAATATGGGTAAATTATAAGAGGGGGAACTGGGAACTTGGAAGTGGGAACTGGAATGGGAACTAAGCCAAAGCTTGGAAAAATTATTTTAGAAATATTTTAATTATGTCCAAAAGATGTGTTTTTCAAAAGTCTTTTTATTCTATAGGAATTTTTCTTTAATTGAGCCAAGTGATCAATTTGATAAATAGAATGAATTTATCGGGTTTTATTTGATGAGATAATTGTGTTTTTTTCCTACTTTTGAACTGCGAATTTTGTTTGGATGACAGTTGTAATTTTAGAAAATGAAAATTGTATTTAGAGGACTATCCAAAGAATATGGGTAATTTATAAAAGAGTGGGAACTGGTGCAGGTGTCGACAAAAAAATAGTATAAATCCCATCTATCGCTTGTTGGCATTTTTTTTAGTGTAATAATAGGATTAAACAATTTAATTCGTGTAATAAATACGATAAAGGTAGCAATAGGTGTCTTATCTCAGTTCCTGACAGAGAAACGATTACAAAACTTCAAAAAATGTCTGTTATCGCCAAACCCTAGATGACGTTGAGGTTTATTTTTGCCGATACTTGTGTCATTTTCTACTCTGGTAAGCTACCCATTCTCTTTCGGACTAGCTAATTCTAGTTTTGCAGCATGACGTCCTTCCTGCAACTTTTTATTAGGTATATTATAAGGTATTTTTGTGTTTGAAAGTACTTGAACTTTCTTTTCTTTTCTCAGTGTGATAGAACTTCTATTTCTAGCGACGACGATAACTTTCAACATTGTTGGTCCCCAAAACATTGGTGGCATAAACCTGACCTACTACGCTGTCCAGTACAGAAAGAAGAATGAAGAATGGATCGACGAAAACCCATCCAAAGAATGGCCGATCGGTAAATCCCTGTTCTTATTTAAATATATGACGTGTTTAATCTTTAAGTGAAAATCAAATCAATACATAGCATATGGAGCTTTTGTAAACAGTACACACTAAACAATATAACAGTAAACAATACAGAGTGATGCTAACAATTTGGAGCCACAAATGCGCGTTTCTATATGTATATATATATATATATATATATATATATATATATATATATATATATATATATATATATATATATATATATATATATATATATATATATATATATATATATATATATATATATTATATATATATATATATATATATATATATATATATATATATATATATATATATATATATATATATATATATATATACAAACAATCAAGGCCGTACAATGAGACTAATATAGACAATTATCTTAGATTAATTTAAATACTAATTGAAATGTGTTTTTCAACGTTTTGTAATTTTAATTTACTTATTATTTATCTTATTTACTGTGTATTTCATTATCATTTCTCTTAGCTGTTGGTAAATAATTGGAGCCTCCAGGGGAAAACGTACAAAGTCATACTTACCATAATATTTTCACAATTTGTGCTTACACTGAAATCTAGATTACTTATACGTTTTGCAAGTTTTTATCGAGCTTTTTGACTTAAAAAACTAAAATCCTGGGATTATTTAGTCAGTGGCTTAAAAGTCCCAAGAGAAAGTAGAATCATTTTTTCTTAATTTGTGTATACACTACTTTTTTCTTGAAAATTAGTTTTTGAATTAAAAGTATTTTTTCTTCTGATTCTGAAATTGTTATTAGTCTCAGTTTATAGAAAACAATGCAGAATAATTGTTTTAGTTTTTCTTTTAAAAATATTTGACAACTTAAAAAACCCTTTGAGAATCGGGTCTTAGCCATTCTGTTAAAATGAATTGTAATTAAATTCAACTTAGTAATGGGCTCTCTTCACTTGAAAGAAAATAAACAGGCTTGCTATTTTTAGTAATATATGAGGCAGCCTCAATGTGAGGCTATATAGGCTCAACGTTATTACTTAAAATTGTTTTAAGGATTAACCCCTATCGAAATTTGAATTAAAATACCAAGTGACCTAAACATTTGATAGTTCAGAAAAGGCTCTATATAAATTTCATGATCATGGGATTGTAATATAATGGCGTGTTTTTAATCGACTAAGTAATTATACCAGTTGACCTGCTGTGAACCTACATCACTCAATCATTGCTAGTAAAATTGTCATAATTTATTAATTTGCTAACTGAAAAATAGACATACTATTCGATGGCATTTTCCAAATATAACAGTCACTACCATCATGAATGCTTTATAGGAAGGACTGAATCAGGATAAAAGGGCCAAGTTAAATGGTTGCTTCTATGGTACATTGAAGAAAATCCAGAAAACAATGGTACGAAGGGGTAGATCCCCCCCTGGGTATCTACCCAGCGAATAAAGACTATTAAATAGAGTTTTCTAGTTTGATGTATCTATAAAACTATGGTTCAGTGTGTCTATTTAAGATTGTACTTATAAAATTACGATATCCTAATAGTGTTTTTTTTTCTAGAATCTCCTTACATCCTGGAAAATCTGGAACCACAGACCGCATATGTATTCCGCTTCTTCGCAAAAAATCTGGTTGGATTATCGACGTACGGAGCACAAACCCAACGTACGATGCCAAAGAGAGCAGCTCCAGAGAAACCTGACATCTTGCCGACTCCAATCGGAGGTATAGTCCATTCTGATTACTCTCAGAAGTACGATTTGGCTTGGATTGCATCCTAATTTTCGCTAATATTGCATCCTAAGATTTTTTGTTTTAATTTACTTTCTTTTTGATACCATAGAGCCACTTCTTCGAAAGCAAATTTTTTTTTGCTTTTGTAAAGATTTTGATTTTCAATGATCGTTTTTACCGAACAACTGGCTTTAACTCTACCAATTTTGTTCATATCAGAAGAAAGTGTGTGTCTCGGTTTTGTTTGTTAAATATAGTCATAGGTACAGACAGTGGCCAGATTTTACTTCCTTCATTTTAGTTTGTTTTATTATTTTGTAACTGATTTTGTAGTTACAATCTTCGTCAGACAACCAGGTTTTACCTTTTTTTTTCGAAGTGAGTTGAACTTATTTCGAGATCTAACAGTAAATACAGAGAATCGCTTGTCCTATTTTAAGTTACAGTCAGTTATTTGAACTATTTGTTGTTTTTTTTGTCAAATAAGGTATTGTATGCAGGTTAGTGATTAGGGTTAAATGTAAAGTATGGTGCATACCTCTTTTTTCAGACCAACAAATGTTATTTTTAGTTATAGGGCAAATCCTGATTTAAAAGTTCCCTACGTTCTGTAGAATGACCTAAATTTTCTCTGACAAAGCAGTCAGGTTTTGGCTGGATTTACAGCTGACCCCTCTTAAAAATCCGCACTGTTACGCCTATAGGGTGTATCTGACATTTTCGCACCTTTGAAGTAAATGTCGAAAACTGCTTGGTAAGTTCTTGTTAGTGGCTGAGCAATATAGATTAAGACTGTGAAATTGTGATTGAAAATAAATTGCCCCATTGATCCTCCAATTCAGAACAGCTTAGCCAACGGTTTATTGTATTTACCTCAAAAGTAAAAATTTTAGATACGACCTTAATACGTGACGACGATGACAATATAAGGGAGTCGCTAGATCTTGGGCACCCACGTAGAATGTTTTATTTTTTTCAAGCAGAAGGTTTTGCCCTAGCCTAGTATTTACAACAGATTTTTTTGCGAAAGCATTCATAATTCAATGGTGACTTGTAATATTAAGCAAGATCTTTTTCAATCAGGAATTAAATTTAATATCTGATAGTGATGGTTGGGGTATTTTTCCTGTTAAACTCTAGGGACACTCTGATTAAGGGGTTTAATCAGTTTATTTGAGTATTGAACTTCCCAATGTTAATAACTAGAAGTTTTCCCCTGATCTAGGCATGAAGTTGGATATGAAGAATTCCTTAAAACCCCGTTCTCATATATGCCTGGCTAGACATCCATTATTGTGGACCAATAAGACATATAAAAGAGAAACAAAACATCATTGGCTGACAAAAATTATGCCTAGACATTGATTTTCTAGCTAAGTACTCATGGGATGATGGGACGACTTTAGGAAAATGTGTCCTATTTTGAAAATTTTGATTCTTTTTTCTGCAGTTGACTTGAAGCTTATATTATTTAGATTTTTACAGCTCATTTTCGTTGTAAAATCTAATTAGAGTTTAATTTTTATCATTTCAATTCTTGGATTACTGCCCCCCCCCCCCTCCTGCAGCTATAGCTGAAGGACAAGTAATCTACAGAAAAGCTAACCTTGAAAAGTAGCAGTTTAATTTTGTACCATTCCAATTCTTGGATTACTGATTACTAAAATTTTGTTCAAAGGCTATTGCTCAACTTTTACAAAATATTTAAATATCCGTCCATGCGTCACTCCTAGGGCAGAACTAAGGTAGATAGTCATAGAACTAAGATAGTGATTGAAGCTATAGTTTTCCAAGTGTCTGGTTAAATGGCACGGGTAAACAGCGGGAGTAAGTATGACTCTTTTAATTGACCAATTCTTGTTTGTTAGCTTTTAAAAAGGCAAGCCCGCCTAGAGTCTCATGCAGTTGGACAAATCATTTAAAATTGCAAGGGACCGTTAGATTGCCTGGAATGATAGGGAAACAAGGTACGCTTACCTATGGTCTTAAGGCAGGTTGGTCAACAGTTCAGAATTGGCACATGACCGTTAATTTGCATGGAATGACAGGCAAACAAGCGTCCAAAGCTAAATTGATTAGGATCACTTGGCTTTGCTTCCTCTTCGGCTTTTTTGGACAACCGAGTGATGAGGAAAAGGGCTGCCGAATGAAGTTCATTCTGAGCCAAAATATCATTACGAGTCTTTAATTCATGTATATTTGTTTTAACATCTTCAAGCCTACCTTCAAACAAAAGAAAAAGGGAATTATTTGAATTCTGCTACCCCTATTGTTAATTTAATTTCATCATTGACTTTCTCCAAGCAAATGCATGCGAAAATGTAGGTCATTATTCAATATTAAAATTACTTTTTTGAAATGTCCTGGTTAGTTTGTGCTATGTTTAATATGTTATATCTTTCCATTCCATCGCCTCAATGTAACTGGCCAGATTATAAATAGTAATTTTGCAGCATATTAAAAAGGAATATATTCCTTTTCCCTAGCACCTTGTGGATAGGTAAAAAAATTTCACTTGTATACTTTCTCAGGTAACCATTTAAAGGAGTTAATCTATTGAAAATATTTCCTGAAAAAGACTTTGCAAATTTTGTTTCTGGTCAGACGTATGAACCGACATTCACCCAATGATGTTGCTTGGTCACTTTTAATTAAGTAAACTGAGAGCTTAGCCTGTGTTTTTTTCTTGCGAATTTGATGTTTTTACCTCGTTCCGTTATCATCTCCATTAGAATTTAGAGTTTGCCCCTGATATAAACTAAAAAGGGAAGTGGCAAAAGAGTGGGGGCAGGGAAGGTATAGCTGTCCCCTCCCTAGAAAAACCTAAGCCAGCGTGATAGCTTAGTAATATTGAAATGAGCAAGTTGTTCCTGACAAAAAGATATTTTGTTAGACCGTTAACACAGATGTCCCTGAGGAAGCTGGATTCGTGGTCTCTTAATTTAAAGAAAGATTTCGTTTCTGAATAATGTTGGATCAGCTGCTATCTATTCATATGAACACAGAAAAGGCCGCACATTATTTCATTAATCAGTTACCATACTACGAATCTATGAAAATGTTATTCGCCACGATGATGTTAAAACGATAAGAACCTGTCCCGAAAAACTATTTAGCTTGATCTGTAAGAATAATAACAATGATAATAACCACACTTGTTAGATGCTTTTCCTGTGTTGTTGCTGAAACTGGACTTGGTATTCTAGAAACTTCAGGCAATATTCTCAAATTCAAATTTTGAATCTTTATTTTTTTGCATAGGATTTTAGTTCTTTCTTCATAATTAAATAATTTCAACTTTGTCATTTAAATATTGCAATCTAGGTCGTGCGAGTCAGTTGATTTTGAATTAAAATCAAGTAGTTGTGGGCATCAAGCCATGGCTAATTGTAAAAAAAAGCCAAGACAGCTAGTCCGATTGAGTGAGAGGCAAATCTGGCATAAGCCCTTATTAGAATTGTATAAAAATGATATCAAATTATTTGTTAATTGATAAGTCTATCTCTCATCCGTCCATGCATCATTCCTGGGGTAGAACTAAGGTAGATAGTCATAGAACTAAGATAGTCGCAGAAACTATAGTTTTCCAAGTGTTTGGTTAAATGACACGGGTAAACGGTGGCAGCAGCAAGTATGACTCTTATTGGACCAATGCTTGTTGTTAGCTTTTAGAAAGGTACACCTGCCTAGAGTCTCGGGTATGTTGACCAAGAATGAGCCTAAGATGTGCCTAAGGAGCTCTTGAATTTACTAGTTGTTTAAATTTCTTGTTGTTTAAGTTTGACTTCTTAAATGAGCTAATTATTCTTCATTTTTAGTTTTGCTGTTCCATTTTAATTTTTGTTGTAAAACTTAATTTTTAATATCGTTTTACCAAAGGATCTAGAGCATGTCCTTTGGGTCACGTCATGTGCTTTCATAAACACACAAAGTGAACCACTGCTTGCCTCAGTTGCTTGCCAGCATTCATTCCGTTCAGAGCTAGTGCGCGTTGGTGGATGCTATTGCTTATTTAGGATATTTGTTCTGTTTGAATTGTTTGAACACTTGCCAGTAAGTCTCTGTTTAATGGATTTTTGATTTGGTTATTAGCCAATCTAGGGGAGATTATTGAATAATTTTATGATGTCTCTCACGAAGTCGTACTTTGATCAGAAACACACTGAGCTTATGACGAAGATTCTTATCCTGGAAAAGGGGATTGAGGCTTTGCGAAATGAGAATTTGGAACTCAAAGAAGAAAATACGGTTCTCAAAACCGAAGTAGTAAATCTAAAAAAGTCTTGTCTTCAAGTTGAACTTGTTTCAAAAAGACAGAATATTCTACTTCACGGTATACCAGCTGTTCAAGGTGGTAACTCAGAAAATGCTACTCCTGAGTTTCTCTCTGAATTAGGAGTCAGTAACGCAAATTCAATGCCCTTCGTCAAGTGCTATCGTTTGAATGGAAATAAACCACCAGGCTCTAATACTAGGGCAACGTCTAGGACTACACTAAAAGCCGGGCCAGTTTTCGTGACTTTGGCTAATTTAGCAGATAAAGACGCTATTATGAAAAATTGTGGTAGGCTGAAGGGATCTGGAAAAAGTATCACTTCCGATCTCCCGCGTGAATTGGCACGTCGTAGAAAAGAACTGCTATCTTTCGGCTATAATCTGCGTACGTCATCTGACACTTCAACTAGAGTTGCTGAAACCCAAGTAATAACGAAAGGGATTAGTGTATGGATTGAAGCGAAAAAGTCTTCAAAGAGTAAGACTTGGTTGCGAATAGAGGACTCATGTTTTGATCCCTTTAAACTATCTAGTAATGCGACGTCTGTGGTTCCCTCCCCCGCTGTGATAGTCGGAGGTGATGAGTAATATGTGTGATTTGTTCATTTTTTTTTAGTGATTTGTTTGATGTTTGTTAGTTGTTGTTGTTTTGGTTTTTTTTCGTAAGTTTTTTTGATATATAAATTTTTCTCCTGGATTGGGAGATTTAGTCATGTTTTTGTTGTTTTTCATTTTGTATACAAGTTTTTTTCTTATTCAAGTTTTCTGTTTTTGGCCTTTATTTTTTCTGTTTCAGTTTCTTTTTTCACAAAAAAATGAGTTCATCGTTCTGTTTGCCTAGTTGCTGTCCACATGTCATTGTTATGAAGATGCCAAGCTGGGTGGTGGGTGGCGCATGATGGATCATAGTTTGTATTTTTTTTTTTAATTTGTCTGACTCTAGTTTGGGTGACATCTCCTCCTTGGGTGAGCGACTATCTCATCTTCAAAATAACCCAATTGATGTTCTTAGTTTGATAAATAATTCAGTAGGTCAGTCTAACAAATCACCATCAAATCCCCATTTTTCAGTTAGTAGTAAATACGTATCTGATTTAGATCGAGTATCCAAACGAGATGGTAGATTCTCTGTACTTCAGCTTAATGTTCAGGGTCTTTGCTCTTCGTTTGATGAGTTGAAAAAAATAGTGTGTAGTGGCCACCCTGACTTCATTGGTCTTTGTGAGACTTCCCTTGATTCAAAAAACCAATCTCTATTGCATCTCCCTGGGTACAAGATGGAATATTTGAATCGAAGTAGGATGGCTAAAGGTGGCCTTGCTGTTTATGTTTCGGAATGTCTTCCGTACTCTGTTAGACATGACCTGTCAAGAAATGAAGAAGAAATTTTTGAATCCATATTTATTGAGATTAAAACCCAAGCTAAAGCTTTGATTTGATATACCGGTCTCCTAGTGGGTCTGTTCCCTCTTTCCTTCAGATTCTTGATGAGGTCTTGGAAATAATCCAACTTCATTCATGTGAACTTGTAATTATGGGTGACTTCAACCTTAATTTGTGTGACCGGAGGTCATCCTCGTCCTTGGATTTTCTTTCGACAATGCTCGTTTGTGGAACACTACCTTCTGCATGCATTCCAACTCGCATAACTAACACTACCGCTTCTTTGCTTGATAATATTTTTTCATCTCTGACGTTGGTGCGAAATTCTATATTGATGAGTGATATCTCAGACCATTTTCCTGTTTTTTCCATGTATGATTTTTCCGATTCGTTGCCAAGGAGGAGCCAAGAAGCTGGTTTTTCCTCTTTAAAATTTAATGATCAGGGCTTGCATATTCTTAGGTCACGGTTGGCAGGTCGTTCGTGGAGTATTTCTAAAAATGGATCTGACATAGATTCTTTGTTTAATTCGTTTTATGATTCTTTGAAAGAAGTTATCTTTGATACATGTAATGCACCCCAGTCGAATCCAGCATCGAAAAGAACAACCCCTTTGATTCCTTGGATGACCTCTGGACTTCTTAAAAGTTGGAGGAAGAAAAATTATCTTTGGAAGGCTTACAGGTGCTCTAAGCCATTTTCGCGTGATTCTCGGCTTCAACTTTTCAAAGCTTATAGAAGAGTTTACAATTCGCTTTGCCGAAGGGCTAAATCGTTATTTTATCATAGAAAATTCTCTGCGTGCGGTAAAGACATTAGGAAGACATGGCAAGTAATCAATTCTGTTATCAGGCCATCTTTTCTGCCTCCTTCTGTCCCTTCAAGTGTCGTGATTGACGGGAAAAATGTAGAGGGTGAGCTAAAAGTTCAAGATGCGTTTACTTCCTATTTTGCTAATATCGGCAAAACTACAGCCTCTTCTGTAAGTCCTTCTTCTTCTCTACCTGATTTTAGGTCTTATCTAGGACCACCTTGTCCTAAATCAATGGCATTGGAACCTGTCTCTGAAGCTGAAATAGCCAGAATTGTCAATTGTTTGAGGGGTTCTTCATCCTCTGGCCCAGACCGTATTCCGACTAAGGTTGTCAAGTTCATTCTTCCTGTCATTGTGTGTGCCCTCACGAGACTTGTCAATCTTTCTTTTGAAAATGGTGTCTTCCCAAGTGCTCTAAAGCGTGCTCGTGTTATCATCCTTTTTAAAGGTGGATCAAGGAATGATCCTGCAAATTATCGTCCCATATCTCTTTTATCAGTGTTTAGTAAAATTTTTGAAAAAGCTATGCTTTCTCGACTTCTTGATTTTCTTAATTCTAAACTCTTTTTTCATGATTTTCAGTTTGGTTTTAGGGCCAAAAATTCAACTGAGCATGCATGTGCAACTCTCTTGAATTATTTAAATTCAGCTCTTGACTCTGGTTTGATACCTGCTGCTCTTTTTCTTGGTGTTCGAAAAGCGTTTGACTCATTAACACACAAGATTCTTCTTCTGAAAATGTCCCATATTGGAATAAGAGGGAATGCTTATTCATGGTTTCTATCATATTTATCTGGTCGAGTCATCTCGGTTCATCCGGACTTTTCTAATCCTTCTGGAATAGAGTTTGGTGTTCCACAAGGATCTGTCATTGGGCCGATACTCTTTGATATTACAATGCAAAGTAGTTTAAATAAATACAAGCAAAGATGGCCGTGATGAAATTGTCTACACATGAGATAAGAAATCTTTTTGGTATTGAGCTCATTTTTTTCATATTGCAAAGTGGATGTCTATTAATGCTATTAAGCTATACTGTGATATTGCAAAATATAATACCACCAGTAAACTGGATAGTTCCGCCTTGTTACTGTCTAATTTATTTGCAAATGATCGGCAGTTGTATCTTATTGCGCTGTAATTGGTTTAATAATTACGAGACTTTGTATCTATATCTATATATATAAAAATAAGTTGTCTGTGTGTGGATCTGTGGATGGATCAGGTGACGTCATGTTTGTTCGCATATGACGTCTGAATTATTTCACACTAATACAAAAGAAGAAAAAAACTAAAAAAGGTAAAAACTACAAAAAAAACTAAAAAGAAAAAAAAACTAAAAAAGCTAAAAAACTAAAAAAAACTAAAAAAAGGTAAAAATCTAATAACTAAAAAAAAACTGAAAAAAATAAAAAAAAGGCAAAAACTACAAAAAAAATAAAAACTAATAAAAAAAACTAAAAAAGCTAAAAAACTAAAAAAACTAAAAAAAACTAAAAAAAGGTAAAAAACTAAAAAAAACTAAAAACCAAAAAAGAAAAAAAACTAAAAAAAAAGGAAAAAACTGAAAAATAAAAGAGAAAAAGAAAACTAAAAAATATGAATAAATATATATAAAAATAAGTTGTTTGTGGGTTATGTCTGTCTGTCTGTCTGTCGAGTGACGTCGTGTTTGTCCGCATATGACGTCTGAATTATTTCACACTAATACAAAAGAAGAAAAAAAACTAAAAAAGGTAAAAACTACAAAAAAACTAAAAAGAAAAAAAACTAAAAAAGCTAAAAAACTAAAAAAAAACTGAAAAAAGGTAAAAAACTAAAAATTAAAAAAAACTGAAAAAACTAAAAAAAGGCAAAAACTAAAAAAAAACTAAAAACTAATAAAAAAACTAAAAAAGCTAAAAAACTAAAAAAACTAAAAAAACTAAAAAAAGGTAAAAAACAAAAAAAAACTAAAAACTAAAAAAGAAAAAACTAAAAAAAAGGAAAAAACTGAAAAATAAGAGAAAAAGAAAACTAAAAAAATATTAATAAATATAAAAAATATAAATATAAATATAATATAAATTAGCAATCAACAAAGCACCGAGACACAAATGACGACCGGGACACAGGGAGTATAAATGACGACCAGGACATAAGTAAAAAAAAAACTAAAAAAACTAAAAAAATGGTAAAAACTACAAAAAAACTAAAAACTAATAAAAAAACTAAAAAAATCTAAAAATCTAAATAAACTAAAAAAGAAAAAAAAGAAAAAAGGAAAAAAATAAAGGAGAAAAACAAAACTAAAAAACGAATGTATATACAGACCGGGGACACAGGGAATATAAATGACGACCGGGACACAGGGACACAACTACAATGGGGACGCCGGGGGGCACAGGGGGATATAAATGACGACCGGGACACCGGGACACAAGGAATATAAATGACGCCCGGGACACTCAAAGAGAAATCACAGACTGGAACACCGGGACACAAATGACGACCGGGACACAGAGAATATAAATGACGACCGGGACACAGGGACATAACTACAAAGGGGACGCCGGGGTGCACAGGGGGATATATAAATGACGATGGCGACTCAGGGAATGGTCGATTAGCAATCACCATCAACAAAGCTCAAGGGCAATCATTAGAATCATGAGGTATAGATCTGAATACGGATTGTTTTCCCATGGACCATTATATGTTGCATGTTCAAGAGTCGGTAAACCTGACAATCTATTTATATGCACAGACAATGGGACAGCAAAGAATGTTGTATATTCGCAAGTTTTACGTAGTTAAAAACATATATATATATATATATATATATATATATATATATATATATATATATATATATATCTATATTCACAGGTGGGACATAGGGACACAACTACAATGGCGCGTAACTAAAATGGCGCGTAACGACTTACGCGCGCGGGGGGGCTTGGGGGGCGCGCGAAGCGCCCCCACCAACTAGGTGTTGGGGTGGCGCGAAGCGCCACCCCAACAGCTAGTATATTTATATATGTTATAAATAATCTCCTGTACTCAATACTTGTTATTCTTTTTCTTCTTTGTAAAGCATCCATAATCCAAAATTATCATGTTCTTTATTCAGTGTTTATAGGAATTTTCGCCAGCATTAATTTGTTAATGGTATTTTATTGTTCCTTCATTTTCATAATGTTGGGTATCCAGCCTGGAAATGTAAGTCCTGTTTGAATAATAAATCATTTTATTGATCACAAATACCTAGAAAATCCAATTGTAGTAAACACTAAGAAGTCATAAGACTCAGGAACATCTACAGGCTTTAAGAGGAAACTTTCTTCAAGACAAAATACAAGAAGGGGAAAAAGTCGACGGTCAACATTTTATAAAATCTCCAAGCAATGAAATAGCTAAAAATAAATCCACATTGACCTCTCCAGTCTGAATACGTAAGTCCTGTTTGAATAATAAATTATTTTATTATGAGATTTCTATCTATCTATATATACATAGATAAGTTGTATGTATGTTTGAGGACAGAAGTCATTATAAGGATTGAGTATTATTACTTCATGTATGTATTTTGTATGTTTTTATCTGACATCATTATAAGTATATAAGGCTTTGTATATGGCGTCATTAGAAGTATATAAGGGTTGCGATTAAAAGATAATATTTAGTATAAATCCTACAATGACAGAAGAAACAGTCGAGGAATTAAATCGTGCGAGAAAATTTAGCATAAATCCTACAATGGAAGAAGAAACAGCCAAGGAAGCTGCTCAAAGAGTTAATGCCAAAAGGCTTGCGGCTGAAAGAGAAAGTAACAAAAGAAAGCGTGCCAAGGAATCACAAGAACAACGTGAAAACAGGCTTGCGTCTCAAAGAGAAATTACCAACAAAAATTGGGCAGAGAATTCACAAGAACAATGTAAAAACAGGCTTGCGAATCGAAGAGAAATTACCAAAAAACTTGTGCCGAGGAATCACAAGAGCGACGTGAAAACAGGCTTATGGCTCAAAGAGATAATGCCAAAGGAGAGCGTGTCGAGGAATTAAAAGAGCAATCGTGAAAACAGGCTTGCGGCTCAAAGAGAAATTACCGAAAAAATCATGCCGAGGTATCACAAGAACAACGTGAAAAGAGCCCTGTGCAACAAAAAGCCCTGAACCCACCGGATACAACGTTAACTGCTTTCTTTCCGTTATGTCAAAATGATTCTTTTGCAAAAAACTGCTGTATACTGAAGTACCTTCGTATTACACGTGGAATGCTAAAAAAGATCATTCGAATGTTGAAAACAGGGTAAGTCCATCTTCAAAGATACCACGATAGGAAAACTCTACACCATTTACCCCAATCAATATGAATGCTTCTTTCTCCGCCTGCTTTTGGTGAATGTACCCGGTCCGACGTCCTTTGTGTATTTGAGAACTGTAAACGGTTTTACACATGACACTTACCGTAGTGCATGTCAAGCTCTGAATGTTTTGGAGAATGATCATCACTGGGATAACTGCATCAATGACACGTGCGAAACGTCAACTCCAAGTTAAATTCGTGCATTGTTTGGAATCATACTAACTTCGTTCTATCCTTCAGCTCCTAGAGAGTTATTGGATAAATAAAAATCGAAAATGGCCGAGGATATACTCCATCAAAAACGTTTAGGGACGTTAGATATGACCTTTGATTTTACATCAGAAATTTATAACTACACTTTAGTTATTATTGAAGATTTGTGCGTATGAATGGCAAACAAACCTCTTCAGGGTTCGGGAATGCCTTCACCTAATCGTGACGCTGCTGTTTTGACATGTATAGAATTGGATCGTGAAGAAAGTTATAACACGAGCGATCTATTTCGTATGTATAAAATAATATTTCTAAGTTAATGTCTGAGCAAAAAGACATTTATGATAAGATAATGTTATTTGTAGATAACAACTTTGGAGAAATCTTCTTTTTGGATGCACCAGGAGGTACTGGTAAAACGTTTGTGATAAAATTGATTCTGGCATCATTTCCATCGAAAAATGACATAGTGTTGGCAATTACGTCGTCCGGAATAGCTGCAACAATGCTGCCAGGTGGAAGAACTTCTCATTCCGCTTTGAAATTGCCTCTGAATTTGTATTCTACAGAAACCCCCACGTGCAAAATTTCCAAATCATCTGGGATGGGTAAAGTATTGCAGCAATGCAAACTTATTATTTGGGAGGAGTGCACAATGGCACACAAAAAAATCGCTCGAGGCTCTGGAGCAATCATTACGAGATTTGCGAGGAAATTCGAAACTCTTTGGCAGCACATTAATATTGCTTGCGGGAGATTTCAGGCAAACATTACCTGTAATACCTAGAAATGCGGACGAAATGAATGCTTGCCAGAAAATTCTAATTTATGGGCACACGTAAAGACATTAAAATTAACTATAAATATACAAGTATAATATTTTCAGATCAATTGCTGGAAATTGGAAACGGAAAACTCCCAGTAGACTCAATTTCAGGACGTATACAACTGCCTTTCAATTTAAAAGATTGCAATTCCCAATTCGATTAGTATTTGCAATCACCATCAACAAAGTTCAGGGGCAATCATTAGAAAAATGTGTTATAGCTCTTAATACAGATTGCTTTTCCCATGGACAATTGTGTGTTGCATATTCGAGGGTCGGTAGACCTAATAATCTATTTATATGCACAAACAATGGGACATCGAAGAATTTTGTATATTTGCAAGTTTTACGTAGTTAATTTAGAGTGTATATGTATATCTATTTATCTATCTATTTATATGAAAATAAGCTGTATGTATGCATGTTATTTCGTTTGTAAAAAGAGGGTTTGCATATGACGTCATTACAATTATATAAGGCTTTGTATATGCACAGACAATGGGACAGTGAAGAATGTATATTCGCAAGTTTTACGTATTTAAAAACATATATATATACTAGCTGTTGATGTGGCACTTCGAGCCACACCAACACCTAGTTGGTGGAGGTGCTTCGCGCCACTCCCAAAGTCCCCCCCCCCGCACGTCAGTCGTTACGTGCCATTGTAGTTGTGTCCCTGTGTCCCACCTGTGAATATAGATAGGCTAGCTGTTGGTTTGGCGCTTCGCGCCCCCCAAGCCCCCCCCCCGCGTGCGTAAGTCGTTACGCACCATATTAGTTACGCGCCATTGTAGTTGTGTCCCTATGTCCCACGTGTGAATATAAATAGATATACCCCAACACCTAGCAAGTGGGGGCCCTTTGCGCCCCCCAGGCCCCCCAGCGCACGTAAGCTGTTACGTGCCATTGTAGTTGTGTCCCTGTGTCCTACCTGTGAATGTAGATATATCTATCTATCTATCTATCTATCTATCTATCTATCTATCTATCTATCTTCTATATATATAAAAATAAGTTGTCTGTCTGTCTGTCTGTCTGTGGATCAGAGGACGTCATGTTTCTGTGTCGGATGACGTCATGAAGTTAGTTGTCGTCATTTTTGCTATGACGGTGACGTCATTAATGGTATTTAAGACATGCGTTCACGGAAAAATGTTTAATTGTAAAATGACTGAAGAACCTACAATGGCAACAGCCAAGGAAGCTGCTCAAAGAGTCTATGCCAAAAAACTTGCTGCTGATAGAGAAAGTAAGAAAAGAAAGCGTGGATATAACCGGGAATATAAATGACGACCGGGACACAGGGACACAACTACAACGGGGACGCCGGGGGCACAGGCGGGATATATAATTGACGACTGAGACATAGGGATTGTTTGAATAGAAATTACAGACCGGGACACCGGGACACAAATGAGGACCGGGACACTGGGACACAGGGAATATAAATGACGACCTGGACACTCAAAGAGAAATTACAAACTGGGAGACCAGGACACAAATGACGACCGGGACACAGGGAATATAAATGCTGTTTATATGCACAGACAATGGGACAGCGAAGAATGTTGTATATTCGCATATTTTACGTAGTTAAAAATATATATTTATATCTCTCTCTATTCACAGGTGGGACACAGGGACACAGCTACAATGGCGCGTAACTAATGTGGCGCGTAACGACTTACGCGCGCGGGGGGGCTTGGGGGGGCGCGAAGCGCCTCCCCAACAGCTAGTATATCTATATATATAAAGATAAGTTGTTTGTGTGTTATGTCTGTCTGTCTGTCTGTCGAGTGACGTCATGTCATCATGTCGTCATGTTGTCATGAAGTTAGTTGTCGTCATGTTTGTTATGACGATGACGTCATTAAAATTATTTAAGAAAATCGTTCAAAGATAAATTTTTAATTGTAAGAAGATCGTGGACGGAAAAATATTTAATCGTAAAATGACTGAAGAACCTACAAGGGCAACAGACACACAACTTTCGAGTTACGTCATGTCATCATGTCGTCATGTCGCAATGATATTAGTTGTCGTCATGTTCGTTATGACGATGAGGTCATTAAAAGTATTTAAGAAGAATCACAAGAACAGCAAGAAAACAGGCTTGCGGCTGATAGAGAAAGTAAGAAAAGAAAGCGTGACAAGGAACCACAACAACAGCGTGAAAATAGGCTTGCGGCTGAGAGAGAAAATAAGAAAAGAAAGCGTACAGAGGAATCACAAGAACAGCAAGAAAACTGGCTTGTGGCTGATAGAGAAGGTAAAAACAGAAAGCGTACCGAGGAATCACAAGATCAACGTGAAAACAGGCTTGCGGCTTCAAGAGATAATGCCAGATTAGGAATGTTCAATTTCCGTCAACGAAGGCGTGTCGAGGAACTACCAGAGCAACACGAAACCAGACTTGCTTCTAAAAGAGAAAGTGAAAAAAGAAGGCGTGCCGAAGAATCACAAGAGCAACGTGAAAACAGGCTTGCGGCTTCAAAAGATAATGCCAAAAGAAAGCGTGCCAAGGAATCAGAGCAACCTGAAAATTACCGCCTGGCATTCAGGTACAGCCCAGTCGATGATTATAGCTTGAGTAGATGTGTTCAAATCGGGACTATGTCTAAAATTTGTCCCTATTGCAAGGCCTTGAAATTCAATGGTGAAACAATGGGAATGTGTTGTGCCTCAGGAAAAGTTAAACTTCCTCTATTGGCTGCACCACCAGAGCCATTGAAGACTTTCCTTACTGGAACTACGTCAGAATCTAAGCGTTTTTTGTCACAAATCAGAAAATATAACTCATGTTTCCAAATGACGTCGTTTGGAGCCCAAATCGAAAATCCAGATCAATTTATGTCTACTTTCAAAGTAAAAGGGCAAATTTATCATAGAGCAGGGTCCCTTCTACCATTCTCAGGCGAGAATCATAAATTTTTACAATTGTACTTCATCAGTGATAGAAATTCTGAATTGAATGCACGTTGCGAAATTTCTCCCAAAGTTGAAAGGACAATCGTTTCCCAATTGCAACATCTTTTCCACGAAAATAATAATTTAGTGCGTCTGTTAAAACAGCCATCGATTTGATGCCTACTGATGCGCATAAAATTGTTATTTCCGCTGACTAAACGCCTCCTGGCCAACATGTGCGTAGATACAAAGCTCCAACTATCGACGAAGTGGCAGTCGTTATGGTCGGTGATCAGTTTTTACCTAGAGATATTATTCTTCATAAGCGAAACGCTCAGTTGGTAAAAATTGCTTAAACTCTGAATGGCGACCGGGACACCGAGTAAGTGGGAATATAAATGACGAGCGGGACACTCAAAGAGAAATTACAAACTGGGTTACCGGGACACAAATGACAACCGGGACACAAATGACGACCGAGACACAGGGAATATAAACGACGACCAGGACACAAGGACACAACTACAACGGGGATGCCAGGGGCACAGGGGGATATATAAATGACTGCGGGGACACAGGGAATGTTCGATTAGCAATCACCATCAACAAAGCTCAAGGGCAATTGTTAGAAAAATGCGGTATAGATCTGAATACGGATTGTTTTCCCATGGACAATTATTATGTTGCATGTTCAAGAGTTGGTAAACCTGACAATCAATTTATATGGACCGACAATGGGACAGCAAAGAATGTTGTATATACGCAAGTTTTACATAGTTGATATATATATATATATATATATATATATATATATATATATATATATATATATATATATATATATATATATATATATATATATATATATATATATATATATATATATACACTAGCTGTTGGGGTGGCGCTTCGCGCCACCCCAACACCTAGTTGGTGGGGCGCATCGCGCCCCCCAAGCCCCCCCGCGCGCGTAAGTCGTTACGCGCCATATTAGTTACGCGCCATTGTAGTTGTGTCCTTGTGTCCCACCTGTGAATATCGATAGATTTATATATGTGTTTCAAACTACGTAAAAATTGCGAATATACAACATTCTTGGCTTTCCCATTGTCTGTGCATATACAAAGCCGTATGTACTAATAATGACGTCATATGCAAACGCTCTTTTTACAAACAAACAAACATGCATACACACAACTCGTTTTTATATAGATAGATAGATAGATAGATACAGTACAAATTAACTGCGTAGAACTTGCGAATATACAACATTCTTCGCTGTCCAATTGTCGCTGCATATAAATAGATTGTCAGGTTTACCGACCCTCGAACATGCAACGTACAATTGTCCATGGGAAAAACAATCAGTATTAAGATCTATACCACATTTTTCTAATGATTGACCTTGAGCTTTGTTAATGGTGATTGCAAATGCTAATCGAATTGGGAATTGCAATCTTTTAAATTGAAAATGCAGATCCGTTGGAATCATGGGAATGCGAGGAATAAGAATAGCCTCACCCTCAAAAGCCCTGTCAAGATTGTGGCCTCTATTAGGTTTTCCATTGTTTTTTTACGGCAAGTTGCGTGCCATTGCAAAGCTTTGGTGGGTTGATATTTCTTAAAAGTATTATTGGTACGCCTATTTTTAGTTGTAGCACGTGTGGTGGAAACCCTGAAAGATCTATGGAATTTAAAAATTCAGATGGATAATTAACCGCTTCATTTGGTTCCAAAACTGTGTCGACTGACTTTTAAAGGACTGCCTGGTCTCGAATCTTGGTCAAAACAATATTGTTGATTTCGTGGACGTCTATATTTTTGGGTGCGAGAGTCGCTCTTTCACTTAGCCATTTATTATTTTTATAATTTTTTAGAATATTCGGAAATACTTTTTCAATCAATTCATTTGTGGACGTCACTAAATTACAGAAATCAGCAGGTAATTGTATACGTCCTGAAATTTAGTCTACTGGGAGCTTTCCGTTTCCAATTGCCAGCAATTGATCTAAAAATGTTTGACCAGAGTCATCGTTTTGCAATCGGACACGCATATTTGTAGTTAATTTTAATATTTTTAAGTGTGCCCATAAATTAGAATTTTTCAGGAAAGCATTCATTTCGTCTGCAGGAGTTGATCTAGGTATTATAGGTAATGTTTGCCTGAAATCTCCCGCAAGCAATATTAATGTGCTGCCAAAGGGTTTCGACTTCCCTCTCAAATCTTTCAAGCATTGATCCAGAGCCTCGAGCGATTTTTTGTGTGCCATTGTGCACTCATCCCAAATAATAAGTTTGCATTGCTGCAATACTTTACCCATCCCAGATGATTTGGAAATATTGCACGTGGGAGTGTCTGTAGAATGCAAATTCAGAGGCAATTTCAAAGCGGAATGAGCAGTTCTTCCACCAGGCAGCAATGTTGCGGCTATTCCGGACGACGCAATTGCCAACGCTATATCATTTTTTGATCGAATTGATGCCAGAATCAGTTTTATCACAAACGTTTTACCAGTACCAGTACAGACGCACTAAATTATTGTTTTCGTGGAAAAGATATTGCAATTGGGAAACGATTGTCCTTTCAACGTCGGGAGAAATTTCGCAACGTGCATTCAATTCAGAATTTTTATCACTGATGAAGAACATTTGTAAAAATGTATGATACTCGCCTGAGAATGGTAGAAGGGACCCTGCTCTATGATAAATTTGCCCTTTTACTTTGAAAGTAGGCATAAATTGATCTGGATTTTCGATTTGGGCACCAAACGACGTCATTTGGAAACATGAGTTATATTTTCTGATTTTTGATAAAAAAAAACGCTTAGATCCTGACGTAGTTCCAGTAAGCAAAGTCTTCAATGGCTCTGGGGGTGCAGCCAGTTGAGGAAGTTTAACTTTTCTGAGGCGCACCACATTCCCATTGTTTCATCATTAAATTTCAAGGCCTTGCAGTAAGGACAAATTTTAGACATAGTCCCGATTTGAACACATCTGCTATAATCATCGACACTTTTTTTTTCCTCGGCACGCTTTTTATTTGGCATTATCTCTTGAAGCCGCAAGCCTGTGTTCACGTTGCTCTTGTGATTCCTCGGCACGCCTTCTTTTTTAACTTTCTTTTTCGCCTTCATTGACGGAAATTGCACATTCCTAATAGATATTATCTCTTGAAGCCGTAAGCCTGTTTTCACGTTGCTCTTGTGATTCCTCGGCACGCTTTCTGTTCTTACTTTCTCTATCAGCCGCAAGCCGGTTTTCTTGCTGTTCTTGTGATTCTTCGGCACGCTGATTCTTCGGAACGCTTTTCTTTTCTTACTTTCTCAATCAGCAGCAATTTTTTTGGCATAGACTCTTTGAGCAGCTTCCTCGGCTGTTGCCATTGTAGGTTCTAAGTCATTTTACAATTAAACATTTTTCCGTCCAAGATCTTCTTACAATTATAAATTTGTCTTTGAAGGATTTTCTTAAATACCTTTAATGACTTTAACGTCATAACAAACATGACGAAAACTAGCTTCATGACGACATGACGACATGATGACATGACGTCACTCGACAGACATAACCCACATACAACTTATTTTTATATATATACTAGCTTTTTTATATATATACTAGCAACACCTAGTTGGTTGAGGCGCTTCGCGCCCCCACCAAGCCCCCCCGCACGCGTAAGTCGTTACGCACCATATTAGTTACGCGCCATTGTAGTTGTGTCCCTGTGTACCACCTATGAATATAGATAGATTTATATATGTGTTTTGAACTAAGTAAAACTTGCGAATATACAACATTCTTGGCTTTCCCATTGTCTGTGCATATACAAAGCCTTATGTACTTATAATGACGTCATATGCAAACGTTCTTTTTACAAACAAACAAACATGAATACACAAAACTCGTTTTTATATAGATAGATAGAAAGATAGATACAATACAAATTAACTGCGTAAAACTTGCAAATATACAACATTCTTCGCTGTCCAATTGTCGCTGCATATAAATAGATTGTCAGGTTTACCGACCCTCGAACATGCAACGTGCAATTGTCCATGGGAAGAACAATCAGTATTAAGATCTATAACACATTTTTCTAATGATTGACCTTGAGCTTTGTTGATTGTGATTGCAAATGCTAATCGAATTGGGAATCGCAATCTTTTAAATTGAAAAGGCAGATCCATTGGAATCATGGGAATGCGAGAAATAAAATCAGCCTCACCCTCAAAAGGCCCTGTCAAGATTGTGGCCTCTATTACGTTTTCCATTGTTTTTTTTACGGCAGGTCGTGTGCCATTGCAAAGCTTTGGTGGGTTTATGTTACGTAACAATATTGTTGGTACGCCTATTTTTAGTTGTAGCACGTGTAGTGGAAACCCTGAAAGATCCACGGAATTTAAAAATTCAGATGGATAATTAACCGCCTCATTTGGTTCCAAAACTGTGTCGACTGACTTGTAAAGGACTGCCTGGTCTCGAATCTTGGTCAAAACAATATTTTTGATTTCGTGGACGTCTATATTTTTGGGTGCAAGAATCGCTCTTTCACTTAGCCATTTATTATATTTATAATTGTTTAGAATATTCGGAAATACTTTTTCAATCATTTCATTTTTGGACGTCACTAAATTACAGAAATCAGCAGGTAGTTGTATACGTCCTGAAATTGAGTCTACTGGGAGCTTTCCGTTTCCAATTGCCAGATATGGATCTGGAAATGTTTGACCAGAGTCATTGTTTTGCAATCGGACACGCATATTTGTAGTTAATTTTAATGTTTTTACGTGTGCCCATAAATTAGAATTTTTCAGGCAAGCATTCATTTCGTCTGCAGGGGTTGATCTAGGTATTATAGGTAATGTTTGCCTGAAATCTCCCGCAAGCAATATTAATGTGCTGCCAAAGTATTTCGAATTCCCTCGCAAATCTTTCAAACATTGATCCAGAGCCTCGAGCGATTTTTCGTGTGCCATTGTGCACTCGTCCCAAATAATAAGTTTGCATTGCTGCAATACTTTACCCATCCCAGATGATTTGAAAATATTGCACGTGGGAGTTTCTGTAGAATGCAAATTCAGAGGCAATTTCAAAGCGGAATGAGCAGTTCTTCCACCAGGCAGCAACGTTGCGGCTATTCCAGACGATGCAATTGCCAACGCTATAGCATTTTTTGATCGAATTGATGCCAGAATCAGTTTTATTACAAAAGTTTTACCAGTACCTCTTGGCGCATCCAAAAAGAAAATTTCTCCAACGTTGTTATCGACACAATGCATTATCGTATCATAAATGACTTTTTGTTCCGACGTTAACTTGGAAATGTTATTTTGTACATACGACAATAGATCACTCGTACTGTAACTTTGTTCACGATCCAATTCTACACATGTCGAAACAGCAGCGATACGATTAGGTGAAGGCATTCCCAAATCCTGAAGAGGTTTGTTTGCCATACATACGCAAAAATCTTCTATAATAACTAAAGTGTAGCTATAAATTTCTGATGTAAAATCAAAAGTCTTATCTGATGTCTCTAACCGTTTTCGATGGAGTATATCTTCGGACATTATCGATTTATATTTTTCCCAAAACTCTGTAGGAGCTGAAGGAGAGCAAGTTGTTTGTATGATTCCAAACAATGCACGAATTATACTTGGAGTTGACGTTTCGCACGCGTCATTGATGCAGTTATCCCGGTGTTGGTCATTCTCCAATAAATTCAGAGCTTGGCATACACTACGGTAAGTCTTATGTATAGTACCTTTTATAGTTCTCAAATACTCAAAGGACGTCGGACCGGGTACATTCACCAAAAGCAGGCGTAGAAAGAAGCATTCATGTTGATTGGGGTGACCGGTGTAGAGTCTTCCTATCGTGGTATCTTTGAAGATGGTAGGTTGGCCGTCGACTGACTTACCCTTTTTTCGACGTTCAAATACTATATTTTTAGTATTCCACGTGTAATACGAAGGCACTTAAGTATAAAGCAGTTTTTTTTGCAAAAGAATCATTTTTGTATAGCGAAAAGAAAGCAGTTAACTTTGTATCCGGTGGATTCAGGGCTCTTTGTTGCACGTTGGACTCCGAAAAATAAACACGTTGACCATTCTGTAAATGTACCGCTAAATGAACAACAGCTAGATTATGTTAATGTATCGGAAATGAAAGAATTCGCCAAACAGCTTCATTACTGCTTATGTATCTTCCAGCCTGATATTGTACGATTTCGTCGATATCTTTGATTTCGGACTGCAAGCCAAAAACTACCATGTCACTGCCTTTGTTGACGTATTTACATACGTATTTGATTCCCTTTACTGAGATATAGTATTCAACGTTTATGTGTACGTTAAATGTTTTGATAATAATGGGGAATATGGAACAACCCACTGGTTATCTACTTCGATGGTGGTATTGTTACGCTTCTTTATTATTGCTGTTTTACCGCCATCTTCAGTAGGTCTTCTTCTATATTGTGGGTAATCATCATTGCCAGTAATTGTGTTGGGTACTAAAAGCTTAGGATATTGCTTTGTGCACCTTCTTTTGGCCATGCATGGTGAATTTTCGTTCAATGCACTGCAAGGTCCATGTAACATATTTTTTACAACAATATCATATAACCCCTTATTGACATTTTCATCAGGTATTTCAGCAGAAATCACATCATCAATTTCGTTAGAAGTAATTTTATATTGTAGCCAGATTAGTATATGTGAGTGTGGCAATCCTCGTTTTTGCCATTCCACTGAGTACATCCAGCATCGCACTGACCCAAACACTTTAAGTTTTACTATGTAGTTTATCAGTGATTTCAACTTTTGCCGGAAGACACGGGCCGTAATGTCATATCTATGAACCAGCGATTATCCTTGAAGTGAAAGCTTCGCAAATGAATGTATTGTTCAGAGCGGAGCTTGGTCTGATTCAGACGCAAAAATAGCAAACGTTCTGATTCAATTTTTGCATACATATCAACGACGTATTGGTGAAACAATTGACGGAATTTTAAAATATAATTGTCTTCATCCTGCCGAATCATTAGTCTATAGGAATAATAATGCATTGCACTGCATTTCTTATTCATGTCTTTGTTAGTAGCTGGATTTATCAATTTATTATTAAAGTGATAGCCGTCGGCTCCATCCCAAAAAATGATAGGATATTGTAGGGCATCGTAGCATCGATGAGTTTCAGCAATTCTTACCAACTGAGCGTTTCGCTTATGAAGAATAATATCTCGAGGTAAAAATTCATCACCGACCATAACGATTGCCACTTCGTCGATAGTTGGAGCATTGTATGTAAGCACTTGTTGGCCAGGAGGCGTTTTGTCAGCGGAAACAACAATTTTATGCGTATCAGTAGGCATCAAATCGATGGCTGTTTTGAACAGACGCACTAAATTATTATTTTCGTGAAAAAGATGTTGCAATTGGGAAACGATTGTTCTTTCAACGTCGGAAGAAATTTCGCAACGTGGATTCAATTCAGAATTTCTATCACTGACGAAGTACAATTATAAATATTTATGATTCTCGCCTGAGAATCTTCTATATATATAAAAATAAGTTGTCTGTCTGTCTGTCTGTCTGTGGATCAGAGGACGTCATGTTTCTGTGTCGGATGACGTCATGAAGTTAGTTGTCGTCATTTTTGCTATGACGGTGACGTCATTAATGGTATTTAAGATATGCGTTCACGGAAAAATGTTTAATTGTAAAATGACTGAAGAACCTACAATGGCAACAGCCAAGGAAGCTGCTCAAAGAGTCTATGCCAAAAAACTTGCTGCTGATAGAGAAAGTAAGAAAAGAAAGCGTGGATATAACCGGGAATATAAATGACGACCGGGACACAGGGACACAACTACAACGGGGACGCCGGGGGCACAGGCGGGATATATAATTGACGACTGAGACATAGGGATTGTTTGAATAGAAATTACAGACCGGGACACCGGGACACAAATGAGGACCGGGACACTGGGACACAGGGAATATAAATGACGACCGGGACACTCAAAGAGAAATTACAAACTGGGAGACCAGGACACAAATGACGACCGGGACACAGGGAATATAAATGCTGTTTATATGCACAGACAATGGGACAGCGAAGAATGTTGTATATTCGCATATTTTACGTAGTTAAAAATATATATTTATATCTCTCTCTATTCACAGGTGGGACACAGGGACACAGCTACAATGGCGCGTAACTAATGTGGCGCGTAACGACTTACGCGCGCGGGGGGGCTTGGGGGGGCGCGAAGCGCCTCCCCAACAGCTAGTATATCTATATATATAAAGATAAGTTGTTTGTGTGTTATGTCTGTCTGTCTGTCTGTCGAGTGACGTCATGTCATCATGTCGTCATGTTGTCATGAAGTTAGTTGTCGTCATGTTTGTTATGAAGATGACGTCATTAAAATTATTTAAGAAAATCGTTCAAAGATAAATTTTTAATTGTAAGAAGATCGTGGACGGAAAAATATTTAATCGTAAAATGACTGAAGAACCTACAAGGGCAACAGACACACAACTTTCGAGTTACGTCATGTCATCATGTCGTCATGTCGTAATGATATTAGTTGTCGTCATGTTCGTTATGACGATGAGGTCATTAAAAGTATTTAAGAAGAATCACAAGAACAGCAAGAAAACAGGCTTGCGGCTGATAGAGAAAGTAAGAAAAGAAAGCGTGACAAGGAACCACAACAACAGCGTGAAAATAGGCTTGCGGCTGAGAGAGAAAATAAGAAAAGAAAGCGTACAGAGGAATCACAAGAACAGCAAGAAAACAGGCTTGTGGCTGATAGAGAAGGTAAAAACAGAAAGCGTACCGAGGAATCACAAGATCAACGTGAAAACAGGCTTGCGGCTTCAAGAGATAATGCCAGATTAGGAATGTTCAATTTCCGTCAACGAAGGCGTGTCGAGGAACTACCAGAGCAACACGAAACCAGACTTGCTTCTAAAAGAGAAAGTGAAAAAAGAAGGCGTGCCGAAGAATCACAAGAGCAACGTGAAAACAGGCTTGCGGCTTCAAAAGATAATGCCAAAAGAAAGCGTGCCAAGGAATCAGAGCAACCTGAAAATTACCGCCTGGCATTCAGGTACAGCCCAGTCGATGATTATAGCTTGAGTAGATGTGTTCAAATCGGGACTATGTCTAAAATTTGTCCCTATTGCAAGGCCTTGAAATTCAATGGTGAAACAATGGGAATGTGTTGTGCCTCAGGAAAAGTTAAACTTCCTCTATTGGCTGCACCACCAGAGCCATTGAAGACTTTCCTTACTGGAACTACGTCAGAATCTAAGCGTTTTTTGTCACAAATCAGAAAATATAACTCATGTTTCCAAATGACGTCGTTTGGAGCCCAAATCGAAAATCCAGATCAATTTATGTCTACTTTCAAAGTAAAAGGGCAAATTTATCATAGAGCAGGGTCCCTTCTACCATTCTCAGGCGAGAATCATAACTTTTTACAATTGTACTTCATCAGTGATAGAAATTCTGAATTGAATGCACGTTGCGAAATTTCTCCCAAAGTTGAAAGGACAATCGTTTCCCAATTGCAACATCTTTTCCACGAAAATAATAATTTAGTGCGTCTGTTAAAACAGCCATCGATTTGATGCCTACTGATGCGCATAAAATTGTTATTTCCGCTGACTAAACGCCTCCTGGCCAACATGTGCGTAGATACAAAGCTCCAACTATCGACGAAGTGGCAGTCGTTATGGTCGGTGATCAGTTTTTACCTAGAGATATTATTCTTCATAAGCGAAACGCTCAGTTGGTAAGAATTGCTTAAACTCTGAATGGCGACCGGGACACCGAGTAAGTGGGAATATAAATGACGAGCGGGACACTCAAAGAGAAATTACAAACTGGGTTACCGGGACACAAATGACAACCGGGACACAAATGACGACCGAGACACAGGGAATATAAACGACGACCAGGACACAAGGACACAACTACAACGGGGATGCCGGGGGCACAGGGGGATATATAAATGACTGCGGGGACACAGGGAATGTTCGATTAGCAATCACCATCAACAAAGCTCAAGGGCAATTGTTAGAAAAATGCGGTATAGATCTGAATACGGATTGTTTTCCCATGGACAATTATTATGTTGCATGTTCAAGAGTTGGTAAACCTGACAATCAATTTATATGGACCGGCAATGGGACAGCAAAGAATGTTGTATATACGCAAGTTTTACATAGTTGAATATATATATATATATATATATATATATATATATATATATATATATATATATATATATATATATATATATATATATATATATATATATATATATATATATATATATATATATATATATATATATATATATATATATATATATATATATATATATATATATATATATATATATATACACTAGCTGTTGGGGTGGCGCTTCGCGCCACCCCAACACCTAGTTGGTGGGGCGCATCGCGCCCCCCAAGCCCCCCCGCGCGCGTAAGTCGTTACGCGCCATATTAGTTACGCGCCATTGTAGTTGTGTCCTTGTGTCCCACCTGTGAATATCGATAGATTTATATATGTGTTTCAAACTACGTAAAAATTGCGAATATACAACATTCTTGGCTTTCCCATTGTCTGTGCATATACAAAGCCGTATGTACTAATAATGACGTCATATGCAAACGCTCTTTTTACAAACAAACAAACATGCATACACACAACTCGTTTTTATATAGATAGATAGATAGATAGATACAGTACAAATTAACTGCGTAGAACTTGCGAATATACAACATTCTTCGCTGTCCAATTGTCGCTGCATATAAATAGATTGTCAGGTTTACCGACCCTCGAACATGCAACGTACAATTGTCCATGGGAAAAACAATCAGTATTAAGATCTATACCACATTTTTCTAATGATTGACCTTGAGCTTTGTTAATGGTGATTGCAAATGCTAATCGAATTGGGAATTGCAATCTTTTAAATTGAAAAGGCAGATCCGTTGGAATCATGGGAATGCGAGGAATAAGAATAGCCTCACCCTCAAAAGCCCTGTCAAGATTGTGGCCTCTATTAGGTTTTCCATTGTTTTTTTACGGCAAGTTGCGTGCCATTGCAAAGCTTTGGTGGGTTGATATTTCTTAAAAGTATTATTGGTACGCCTATTTTTAGTTGTAGCACGTGTGGTGGAAACCCTGAAAGATCTATGGAATTTAAAAATTCAGATGGATAATTAACCGCTTCATTTGGTTCCAAAACTGTGTCGACTGACTTTTAAAGGACTGCCTGGTCTCGAATCTTGGTCAAAACAATATTGTTGATTTCGTGGACGTCTATATTTTTGGGTGCGAGAGTCGCTCTTTCACTTAGCCATTTATTATTTTTATAATTTTTTAGAATATTCGGAAATACTTTTTCAATCAATTCATTTTTGGACGTCACTAAATTACAGAAATCAGCAGGTAATTGTATACGTCCTGAAATTTAGTCTACTGGGAGCTTTCCGTTTCCAATTGCCAGCAATTGATCTAAAAATGTTTGACCAGAGTCATCGTTTTGCAATCGGACACGCATATTTGTAGTTAATTTTAATATTTTTAAGTGTGCCCATAAATTAGAATTTTTCAGGAAAGCATTCATTTCGTCTGCAGGAGTTGATCTAGGTATTATAGGTAATGTTTGCCTGAAATCTCCCGCAAGCAATATTAATGTGCTGCCAAAGGGTTTCGACTTCCCTCTCAAATCTTTCAAGCATTGATCCAGAGCCTCGAGCGATTTTTTGTGTGCCATTGTGCACTCATCCCAAATAATAAGTTTGCATTGCTGCAATACTTTACCCATCCCAGATGATTTGGAAATATTGCACGTGGGAGTGTCTGTAGAATGCAAATTCAGAGGCAATTTCAAAGCGGAATGAGCAGTTCTTCCACCAGGCAGCAATGTTGCGGCTATTCCGGACGACGCAATTGCCAACGCTATATCATTTTTTGATCGAATTGATGCCAGAATCAGTTTTATCACAAACGTTTTACCAGTACCAGTACAGACGCACTAAATTATTGTTTTCGTGGAAAAGATATTGCAATTGGGAAACGATTGTCCTTTCAACGTCGGGAGAAATTTCGCAACGTGCATTCAATTCAGAATTTTTATCACTGATGAAGAACATTTGTAAAAATGTATGATACTCGCCTGAGAATGGTAGAAGGGACCCTGCTCTATGATAAATTTGCCCTTTTACTTTGAAAGTAGGCATAAATTGATCTGGATTTTCGATTTGGGCACCAAACGACGTCATTTGGAAACATGAGTTTTATTTTCTGATTTTTGATAAAAAAAAACGCTTAGATTCTGACGTAGTTCCAGTAAGCAAAGTCTTCAATGGCTCTGGGGGTGCAGCCAGTTGAGGAAGTTTAACTTTTCTGAGGCGCACCACATTCCCATTGTTTCATCATTAAATTTCAAGGCCTTGCAGTAAGGACAAATTTTAGACATAGTCCCGATTTGAACACATCTGCTATAATCATCGACACTTTTTTTTTCCTCGGCACGCTTTTCATTTGGCATTATCTCTTGAAGCCGCAAGCCTGTGTTCACGTTGCTCTTGTGATTCCTCGGCACGCCTTCTTTTTTAACTTTCTTTTTCGCCTTCATTGACGGAAATTGCACATTCCTAATAGATATTATCTCTTGAAGCCGTAAGCCTGTTTTCACGTTGCTCTTGTGATTCCTCGGCACGCTTTCTGTTCTTACTTTCTCTATCAGCCGCAAGCCTGTTTTCTTGCTGTTCTTGTGATTCTTCGGCACGCTGATTCTTCGGAACGCTTTTCTTTTCTTACTTTCTCAATCAGCAGCAATTTTTTTGGCATAGACTCTTTGAGCAGCTTCCTCGGCTGTTGCCATTGTAGGTTCTAAGTCATTTTACAATTAAACATTTTTCCGTCCAAGATCTTCTTACAATTATAAATTTGTCTTTGAAGGATTTTCTTAAATACCTTTAATGACTTTAACGTCATAACAAACATGACGACAACTAGCTTCATGACGACATGACGACATGATGACATGACGTCACTCGACAGACATAACCCACATACAACTTATTTTTATATATATACTAGCTTTTTTATATATATACTAGCAACACCTAGTTGGTTGAGGCGCTTCGCGCCCCCACCAAGCCCCCCCGCACGCGTAAGTCGTTACGCACCATATTAGTTACGCGCCATTGTAGTTGTGTCCCTGTGTACCACCTATGAATATAGATAGATTTATATATGTGTTTTGAACTAAGTAAAACTTGCGAATATACAACATTCTTGGCTTTCCCATTGTCTGTGCATATACAAAGCCTTATGTACTTATAATGACGTCATATGCAAACGTTCTTTTTACAAACAAACAAACATGAATACACAAAACTCGTTTTTATATAGATAGATAGAAAGATAGATACAATACAAATTAACTGCGTAAAACTTGCAAATATACAACATTCTTCGCTGTCCAATTGTCGCTGCATATAAATAGATTGTCAGGTTTACCGACCCTCGAACATGCAACGTGCAATTTTCCATGGGAAGAACAATCAGTATTAAGATCTATAACACATTTTTCTAGTGATTGACCTTGAGCTTTGTTGATTGTGATTGCAAATGCTAATCGAATTGGGAATCGCAATCTTTTAAATTGAAAAGGCAGATCCATTGGAATCATGGGAATGCGAGAAATAAAATCAGCCTCACCCTCAAAAGGCCCTGTCAAGATTGTGGCCTCTATTACGTTTTCCAATGTTTTTTTACGGCAGGTCGTGTGCCATTGCAAAGCTTTGGTGGGTTTATGTTACGTAACAATATTGTTGGTACGCCTATTTTTAGTTGTAGCACGTGTAGTGGAAACCCTGAAAGATCCACGGAATTTAAAAATTCAGATGGATAATTAACCGCCTCATTTGGTTCCAAAACTGTGTCGACTGACTTGTAAAGGACTGCCTGGTCTCGAATCTTGGTCAAAACAATATTTTTGATTTCGTGGACGTCTATATTCTTGGGTGCAAGAATCGCTCTTTCACTTAGCCATTTATTATATTTATAATTGTTTAGAATATTCGGAAATACTTTTTCAATCATTTCATTTTTGGACGTCACTAAATTACAGAAATCAGCAGGTAGTTGTATACGTCCTGAAATTGAGTCTACTGGGAGCTTTCCGTTTCCAATTGCCAGATATGGATCTGGAAATGTTTGACCAGAGTCATTGTTTTGCAATCGGACACGCATATTTGTAGTTAATTTTAATGTTTTTACGTGTGCCCATAAATTAGAATTTTTCAGGCAAGCATTCATTTCGTCTGCAGGGGTTGATCTAGGTATTATAGGTAATGTTTGCCTGAAATCTCCCGCAAGCAATATTAATGTGCTGCCAAAGTATTTCGAATTCCCTCGCAAATCTTTCAAACATTGATCCAGAGCCTCGAGCGATTTTTCGTGTGCCATTGTGCACTCGTCCCAAATAATAAGTTTGCATTGCTGCAATACTTTACCCATCCCAGATGATTTGAAAATATTGCACGTGGGAGTTTCTGTAGAATGCAAATTCAGAGGCAATTTCAAAGCGGAATGAGCAGTTCTTCCACCAGGCAGCAACGTTGCGGCTATTCCAGACGATGCAATTGCCAACGCTATAGCATTTTTTGATCGAATTGATGCCAGAATCAGTTTTATTACAAAAGTTTTACCAGTACCTCTTGGCGCATCCAAAAAGAAAATTTCTCCAACGTTGTTATCGACACAATGCATTATCGTATCATAAATGACTTTTTGTTCCGACGTTAACTTGGAAATGTTATTTTGTACATACGACAATAGATCACTCGTACTGTAACTTTGTTCACGATCCAATTCTACACATGTCGAAACAGCAGCGATACGATTAGGTGAAGGCATTCCCAAATCCTGAAGAGGTTTGTTTGCCATACATACGCAAAAATCTTCTATAATAACTAAAGTGTAGCTATAAATTTCTGATGTAAAATCAAAAGTCTTATCTGATGTCTCTAACCGTTTTCGATGGAGTATATCTTCGGACATTATCGATTTATATTTTTCCCAAAACTCTGTAGGAGCTGAAGGAGAGCAAGTTGTTAGTATGATTCCAAACAATGCACGAATTATACTTGGAGTTGACGTTTCGCACGCGTCATTGATGCAGTTATCCCGGTGTTGGTCATTCTCCAATAAATTCAGAGCTTGGCATGCACTACGGTAAGTCTTATGTATAGTACCTTTTACAGTTCTCAAATACTCAAAGGACGTCGGACCGGGTACATTCACCAAAAGCAGGCGTAGAAAGAAGCATTCATGTTGATTGGGGTGACCGGTGTAGAGTCTTCCTATCGTGGTATCTTTGAAGATGGTAGGTTGGCCGTCGACTGACTTACCCTTTTTTCGACGTTCAAATACTATATTTTTAGTATTCCACGTGTAATACGAAGGCACTTAAGTATAAAGCAGTTTTTTTTTGCAAAAGAATCATTTTTGTATAGCGAAAAGAAAGCAGTTAACTTTGTATCCGGTGGATTCAGGGCTCTTTGTTGCACGTTGGACTCCGAAAAATAAACACGTTGACCATTCTGTAAATGTACCGCTAAATGAACAACAGCTAGATTATGTTAATGTATCGGAAATGAAAGAATTCGCCAAACAGCTTCATTACTGCTTATGTATCTTCCAGCCTGATATTGTACGATTTCGTCGATATCTTTGATTTCGGACTGCAAGCCAAAAACTACCATGTCACTGCCTTTGTTGACGTATTTACATACGTATTTGATTCCCTTTACTGAGATATAGTATTCAACGTTTATGTGTACGTTAAATGTTTTGATAATAATGGGGAATATGGAACAACCCACTGGTTATCTACTTCGATGGTGGTATTGTTACGCTTCTTTATTATTGCTGTTTTACCGCCATCTTCAGTAGGTCTTCTTCTATATTGTGGGTAATCGTCATTGCCAGTAATTGTGTTGGGTACTAAAAGCTTAGGATATTGCTTTGTGCACCTTCTTTTGGCCATGCATGGTGAATTTTCGTTCAATGCACTGCAAGGTCCATGTAACATATTTTTTACAACAATATCATATAACCCCTTATTGACATTTTCATCAGGTATTTCAGCAGAAATCACATCATCAATTTCGTTAGAAGTAATTTTATATTGTAGCCAGATTAGTATATGTGAGTGTGGCAATCCTCGTTTTTGCCATTCCACTGAGTACATCCAGCATCGCACTGACCCAAACACTTTAAGTTTTACTATGTAGTTTATCAGTGATTTCAACTTTTGCCGGAAGACACGGGCCGTAATGTCATATCTATGAACCAGCGATTATCCTTGAAGTGAAAGCTTCGCAAATGAATGTATTGTTCAGAGCGGAGCTTGGTCTGATTCAGACGCAAAAATAGCAAACGTTCTGATTCAATTTTTGCATACATATCAACGACGTATTGGTGAAACAATTGACGGAATTTTAAAATATAATTGTCTTCATCCTGCCGAATCATTAGTCTATAGGAATAATAATGCATTGCACTGCATTTCTTATTCATGTCTTTGTTAGTAGCTGGATTTATCAATTTAATATTAAAGTGATAGCCGTCGGCTCCATCCCAAAAAATGATAGGATATTGTAGGGCATCGTAGCATCGATGAGTTTCAGCAATTCTTACCAACTGAGCGTTTCGCTTATGAAGAATAATATCTCGAGGTAAAAATTCATCACCGACCATAACGATTGCCACTTCGTCGATAGTTGGAGCATTGTATGTAAGCACTTGTTGGCCAGGAGGCGTTTTGTCAGCGGAAACAACAATTTTATGCGTATCAGTAGGCATCAAATCGATGGCTGTTTTGAACAGACGCACTAAATTATTATTTTCGTGAAAAAGATGTTGCAATTGGGAAACGATTGTTCTTTCAACGTCGGAAGAAATTTCGCAACGTGGATTCAATTCAGAATTTCTATCACTGACGAAGTACAATTATAAATATTTATGATTCTCGCCTGAGAATGGTAGAAGGGACCCTGCTCTATGATAAATTTGCCCTTTTGCTCTGAAAGTAGGCATATATTGATCTGGATTTTCGATTTGGGTACCAAACGACGTCATTTGGAAACATGAGTTATATTTTCTGATCTGTGATGAAAAAAACACTTAGATTCTGACGTAGTTCCAGTAAACAAAGTCTTCAATGGCTCTGGTGGTGCAGCCAGTAGAGGAAGTTCAACTTTTCCTGAGGCGCAACACATTCCCATTGTTTCACCATTGAATTTCAAGGCGTTGCAATAGGGACAAATTTTAGACATAGTCCCGATTTGAACACATCTACTCAAGCTATAATCATCGACTGGGCTGTACCTGAATGCCAGGCGATAATTTTCAGGTTGCTCTTGTCAATCCTCGGCACGCTTTCTTTTCTCACTTTCTCTATCAGCCGCAAGCCTGTTTTCTTGCTGTTCTTGTGATTCCTCGACACGCTTTCTTTTCTTACTTTCTCTATCAGCCGCAAGCCTGTTTTCAAACTGTTGTTTTGATTCCCCGGCACGCTTTCTTTTCTTACTTTTTCTTACTATATATATATATATATATATATATATATATATATATATATATATATATATATATATATATATATATATATATATATATATATATATATATATATGTATATATATATATATATATATATATATATATATTTCTATCACTGACGAAGTACAATTATAAATATTTATGATTCTCGCCTGAGAATGGTAGAAGGGACCCTGCTCTATGATAAATTTGCCCTTTTGCTCTGAAAGTAGGCATATATTGATCTGGATTTTCGATTTGGGTACCAAACGACGTCATTTGGAAACATGAGTTATATTTTCTGATCTGTGATGAAAAAAACACTTAGATTCTGACGTAGTTCCAGTAAACAAAGTCTTCAATGGCTCTGGTGGTGCAGCCAGTAGAGGAAGTTCAGCTTTTCCTGAGGCGCAACACATTCCCATTGTTTCACCATTGTATTTCAAGGCGTTGCAATAGGGACAAATTTTAGACATAGTCCCGATTTGAACACATCTACTCAAGCTATAATCATCGACTGGGCTGTACCTGAATGCCAGGCGATAATTTACAGCTTGCTCTTGTGATTCCTCGGCACGCTTTCTTTTCTCACTTTCTCTATCAGCCGCAAGCCTGTTTTCTTGCTGTTCTTGTGATTCCTCGACACGCTTTCTTTTCTTACTTTCTCTATCAGCCGCAAGCCTGTTTTCAAACTGTTGTTTTGATTCCACCCCAACACCTAGTTGGTGGGGGCGCTTCGCGCCCCCCCCAAGCCCCCCCGCGCGCGTAAGTCGTTACGCGCCATAATAGTTACGCGCCATTGTAGTTGTGTCCCTATGTCCCACCTGTGAATATAGATATATATATATATATATGGTTTTAACTACGTAAAACTTGCGAATATACAACATTCTTTGCTGTCCCATTGTCTTTGCATATAAATAGATTGTCAGGTTTACCGACTCTTGAACATGCAACATATAATGGTCCATGGGAAAACAATCTGTATTCAGATCTATACCTCATGATTCTAATGATTGCCCTTGAGCTTTGTTGATGGTGATTGCTAATCGACCATTCCCTGTCCCGGTGTCCCGGTCGTCATTTACATCCCCCTGTTTCCCCCGGTGTCCCCGTTGTAGTTGTGTCCCTGTGTCCCGGTCGTCATTTATATTCCCTGTGTCCCGGGTCCCGGTCATCATTTGTATCCCGGTGTCCCGGTCTGTATATACATTCGTTTTTTAGTTTTGTTTTTCTCCTTTATTTTTTTCCTTTTTTTTTCTTTTTTAGCTTATTTAGATTTTTAGATTTTTTAGTTTTTTTTATTAGTTTTTAGTTTTTATTTCTTTTTAGTTTTTTTGTCCCGGTCGTCATTTATATCCCCCTGTTTCCCCCGGTGTCCCCGTTGTAGTTGTGTCCCTGTGTCCCGGTCGTTATTTATATTCCCTGTGTCCCGGTCGTCATTTGTATCCCGGTGTACCGGTCTGTATATACATTCGTTTTTTAGTTTTGTTTTTCTCCTTTATTTTTTTCCTTTTTTTTTCTTTTTTAGTTTATTTAGATTTTTAGATTTTTTAGTTTTTTTATTAGTTTTTAGTTTTTTTTTCTTTTTAGTTTTTTTGTAGTTTTTACCTTCTTTTTAGTTTTGTTAATTTTTTTTTTTACTTGTGTCCTGGTCGTCATTTATACTCCCTGTGTCCCGGTGCTTTGTTGATTGCTAATCGAACATTCCTTTTGTCCTGGTCGCTTTCTCTTTGAGTGTCGTCATTTATTTTTTTCTTTTTTAGTTCTTTTAGTTTTTACCTTTTTTAGTTTTTTTTTAGTTTTTAGTTTTTTTAGTTTTTTACCTTTTTTTAGTTTTTTTAGTTTTTTTAGTTTTTAGCTTTTTTATTTTTTTTATTAGTTTTTAGTTTTTTTGTAGTTTTTGCCTTTTTTTTAGTTTTTTTAGTTTTTTAGCTTTTTTATTAGTTTTTAGTTTTTTTTTGTAGTTTTTGCCTTTTTTTAGTTTTTTTAGTTTTTTAGCTTTTTTATTTTTTTTATTAGTTTTTAGTTTTTTTTGTAGTTTTTGCCTTTTTTTAGTTTTTTCAGTTTTGACGTCACCTGATCCAGTTTTTTCAGGTGACGTCACCTGATCCACGATCCACAGATCCACAGACAACTTATTTTTATATATATAGATAGTTTTTTTTTTTTTACTTATGTCCTGGTCGTCATTTATACTCCCTGTGTCCCGGTGCTTTGTTGATTGCTAATCGAACATTCCTTTTGTCCTGGTCGCTTTCTCTTTGAGTGTCGTCATTTATTAGTTTTTTCCTTTTTTTTTTAATTTTTTATTGGTTTTTACCTTTATTTTAGCTTATTTTTCAGTTTTTTCCTTTTTTTAGTTTTTTTTTATTTTTTATTTTTTTTAGTTTTTTACCTTTTTTTAGTTTTTTTAGTTTTTTTAGTTTTTTAGCTTTTTTACTTTTTTTATTAGTTTTTAGTTTTTTTTTGTAGTTTTTGCCTTTTTTTAGTTTTTTCAGTTTTTTTTTTAGTTTTTTATTGGTTTTTACCTTTATAGTTTTTTTAGTTTTTTAGCTTTTTTATTTTTTTTATTAGTTTTTAGTTTTTTTTGTAGTTTTTGCCTTTTTTTAGTTTTTTCAGTTTTGACGTCACCTAATCCAGTTTTTTCAGGTGACGTCACCTGACACATCCATCCATCCATCCACAGACAGACAGACAACTTATTTTTATATATATAGACTAGCTGTTGGGGTGGCGCTTCGCGCCACCCCAACACCTAGTTGGTGGGGGCGCTTCGCGCCCCCCCCAAGCCCCCCCGCGCGCGTAAGTCGTTACGCGCCATAATAGTTACGCGCCATTGTAGTTGTGTCCCTATGTCCCACCTGTGAATATAGATATATATATATATATATGGTTTTAACTACGTAAAACTTGCGAATATACAACATTCTTTGCTGTCCCATTGTCTTTGCATATAAATAGATTGTCAGGTTATCCCCCTGTTTCCCCCGGTGTCCCCGTTGTAGTTGTGTCCCTGTGTCCCGGTCGTCATTTATATTCCCTGTGTCCCGGGTCCCGGTCATCATTTGTATCCCGGTGTCCCGGTCTGTATATACATTCGTTTTTTAGTTTTGTTTTTCTCCTTTATTTTTTTCCTTTTTTTTTCTTTTTTAGTTTATTTAGATTTTTAGATTTTTTAGTTTTTTTATTAGTTTTTAGTTTTTTTTTCTTTTTAGTTTTTTTGTAGTTTTTACCTTCTTTTTAGTTTTGTTAATTTTTTTTTTACTTGTGTCCTGGTCGTCATTTATACTCCCTGTGTCCCGGTGCTTTGTTGATTGCTAATCGAACATTCCTTTTGTCCTGGTCGCTTTCTCTTTGAGTGTCGTCATTTATTTTTTTCTTTTTTAGTTCTTTTAGTTTTTACCTTTTTTAGTTTTTTTTTAGTTTTTAGTTTTTTTAGTTTTTTACCTTTTTTTAGTTTTTTTAGTTTTTTAGCTTTTTTATTTTTTTTATTAGTTTTTAGTTTTTTTGTAGTTTTTGCCTTTTTTTTTAGTTTTTTGTCCTGGTCGCTTTCTCTTTGAGTGTCGTCATTTATTAGTTTTTTCCTTTTTTTTTTTAGTTTTTTATTGGTTTTTACCTTTATTTTAGCTTATTTTTCAGTTTTTTCCTTTTTTTTAGTTTTTTTTTATTTTTTACCTTTTTTTAGTTTTTTTAGTTTTTTTAGTTTTTTAGCTTTTTTACTTTTTTTATTAGTTTTTAGTTTTTTTTTGTAGTTTTTGCCTTTTTTTAGTTTTTTCAGTTTTTTTTTAGTTTTTTATTGGTTTTTACCTTTATAGTTTTTTTAGTTTTTTAGCTTTTTTATTTTTTTTATTAGTTTTTAGTTTTTTTTGTAGTTTTTGCCTTTTTTTAGTTTTTTCAGTTTTGACGTCACCTAATCCAGTTTTTTCAGGTGACGTCACCTGACACATCCATCCACACATCCATCCACACATCCATCCACAGACAACTTATTTTTATATATATAGATATATATATATATATACTAGCTGTTGGGGTGGCGCTTCGCACCAACCCAACACCTAGTTGGTGGGGCGCTTCGCGCCCCCCAAGCCCCCCCCCCCCGCGCGTAAGTCGTTACGCGCCATATTAGTTACGCGCCATTTTACTTGTGTTCCTGTGTCCCACCTGTGAATATAGATAGATTTATATATGTGTTTCAAACTACGTAAAACTTGCGAATATACAACATTCTTGGCTTTCCCATTTTCTATGCATAAAGCCTTATGTACTAATAATGACATCATATGCAAACGCTCTATATGTTTTTAACTACGTAAAACATGCGAATATACAACATTCTTCGCTGTCCCATTGTCTGTGCATATAAATAGATTGTCAGGTTTACTGACTCTTGAACATGCAACATATAATTGTCCATGGGAAAAACAATCCGTATTCAGATCTCTACCTCATTATTCTAATGATGTGTCCCTGTGTCCCGGTCGTCATTTATATTCCCTGTGTCCCGGTCGTCATTTGTGTCCCGGTGTCCCAGTTTGTAATTTCTCTTTGAGTGTCCCGGTCGTCATTTATATTCCCTGTGTCCCGGTGTCCCGGTCGTCATTTGTGTCCCGGTGTCCCGGTCTGTAATTTCTATTCGAACAATCCCTGTGCCCCCGGCGTCCCCGTTGTAGTTGTGTCCCTGTGTCCCGGTCGTCATTTATATTCCCTGTGTCCCGGTCGTGATTTGTGTCCGGGTGTCCCAGTCTGTAATTTCTCTTTGAGGTTCCCGGTTGTCACTTATATTCTCTCTGTCTCGGTCGTCATTTGTGTCCCGGTCTGTAATTTCTCTTTGAGTGTTTTTTCTTTTTAGTTTTTTTTTAGTTTTTTACCTTTTTTCTTTTTTCAGTTTTCTTTTTCTTCTTTATTTTTCAGCGTCACTATGAAGTACATATCGACGAACCTTTGTTTTTTAACTTAAATCTGGTAGGCATTGATGACCTTATCCAAGTCAAAATCCCAAACCCAATCATCATCGCTATCATTTTCAGTTTTCATATGTTTTGACTCTCGCTGTCCAGGTGGATTTTCATCTAACTGCGCGGTTTTGCGTTCTTTAGCCGCAAGCCTGTTTTCTTGCTGTTCTTGTGATTCCTCGGAACGCTTTCTTTTCTTACTTTCTCTATCAGCAGCAAGTTTTTTGGCATAAACTCTTTGAGCAGCTTCCTCGGCTGTTGCCATTGTAGGTTCTTCAGTCATTTTACAATTAAACATTTTTCTGTGAACAAATGTCTTAAATACCGTTAATGACGTCACCGTCAAAGCAAAAATGACGACAACTAATTTCATGACGTCAGTCAACACAGAAACATGACGTCACCTGATCCACAGACAGACAGACCACTTATTTTTATATAGATAGATAGATAGATAGATAGATATATAGATATATATATATATATATATATATATATATATATATATATATATATATATATATATATATATATATCTATATATATAAAAATAAGTTGTCTGTGTGTGGATCTGTGGATCAGGTGACGTCATGTTTGTTCGCATATGACGTCTGAATTATTTCACACTAATACAAAAGAAGAAAAAAACTAAAAAGGTAAAAACTACAAAAAAAAACTAAAAAGAAAAAAAAACTAAAAAAGCTAAAAAAATAAAAAAAACTAAAAAAAAGGTAAAAATCTAATAACTAAAAAAAAACTGAAAAAAATAAAAAAAGGCAAAAACTACAAAAAAATAAAAACTAATAAAAAAACTAAAAAAGCTAAAAAACTAAAAAAACTAAAAAAAACTAAAAAAAGGTAAAAAACTAAAAAAAACTAAAAACTAAAAAAGAAAAAAACTAAAAAAAAGGAAACAACTGAAAAATAAAAGAGAAAAAGAAAACTAAAAAAATATGAATAAATATATATAAAAATAAGTTGTTTGTGGGTTATGTCTGTCTGTCTGTCTGTCGAGTGACGTCGTGTTTGTCCGCATATGACGTCTGAATTATTTCACACTAATACAAAAGAAGAAAAAAAACTAAAAAAGGTAAAAACTACAAAAAAAACTAAAAAGAAAAAAAACTAAAAAAGCTAAAAAACTAAAAAAAACTAAAAAAAGGTAAAAAACTAAAACTAAAAAAAACTGAAAAAACTAAAAAAAGGCAAAAACTAAAAAAAAACTAAAAACTAATAAAAAAACTAAAAAAGCTAAAAAACTAAAAAAACTAAAAAAACTAAAAAGGTAAAAAACAAAAAAAAAACTAAAAACTAAAAAAGAAAAAACTAAAAAAAGGAAAAAACTGAAAAATAAGAGAAAAAGAAAACTAAAAAAATATTAATAAATATAAAAAATATAAATATAAATATAATATAAATTAGCAATCAACAAAGCACCGAGACACAAATGACGACCGGGACACAGGGAGTATAAATGACGACCAGGACATAAGTAAAAAAAAAAAAACTAAAAAAACTAAAAAAATGGTAAAAACTACAAAAAAACTAAAAACTAATAAAAAAACTAAAAATCTAAAAATCTAAATAAACTGAAAAAGA
>NC_088866.1:47750446-47780598 GCF_032884065.1 Artemia franciscana | reverse complement strand
CATATCCTATCATTTTTTGGGATGGAGCCGACGGCTATCACTTTAATATTAAAATTGATGAATCCAGCCACTAACAAAGAAATGAATAAGAAATGCAGTGCAATGCATTATTATTCCTATAGACTAATGACTCGGCAGGATGAAGAAAATTATATTTTAAAATGCCGTGAATTGTTTCACCAATTTGTCGTGGATATGTATGCTAAAATTGAATCAGAACGTTTGCTATATATCCGCCTGAATCAGACCAAGCTCCGCTCTGAACAATACATTCATTTGCGAGATGCAGTTATAAATGACGGTAATACCACAAACGTTGGAAGATTAACAATTTTTACCTTCGTCATATGCTGGCAGTCCCCGTCATATGCATGAATATGCTCAAGATGCTATTGCGTATGTTCGTCTCTATGGTCGTCCAGATTTATTTATTACATTTACATGTAATCAATCTTGGGACGAGATACTGCAGCTTTTACTTCAAGGACAATCGGCGGTTCAGAGGCATGACATTACGGCACGTGTCTTCCGGCAAAAGTTGAAATCACTGATAATCTACCTTGTAAAACATGAAGTGTTTGGGTCAGTGCGATGCTGGATGTACTCAGTGGAATGGCAAAAACGAGGTTTGCCACACGCACATATACTAATCTGGCTACATAAAAAAATGACTTCAAAAGAAATTGTGATGTGATTTCCGCTGAAATACCTGATAAAAATGTCGATAAGGGGTTACATGATATTATTGTAAAAAATATGATACATGGACCTTGCGGTGCACTGAACGAAAATTCACCATGCATGGCCAAAGGAAGGTGCACAAAGCAATATCCTCGACTTTTAGTACCCAAAACAATTACTGGCAATGATGGTTACCCACAATATAGAAGAAGATCTACTGAAGATGGCGGTAAAACAGCAATAATAAAGAAGCGTAACGGTACCACCATCGAGTAGATAACCAGTGGGTTGTTCCATATTCCCCTTTATTATCAAAAACATTTAATGCACACATAAACGTTGAATACTGTAACTCCGTAAAGGCAATCAAATACATATGTAAATACGTCAACAAAGGCAGTGACATGGCAGTTTTTGGCTTGCAGTCCGAAATCAAAGATTTCGATGAAATCGTAGAATATCAGGCTGGAAGATACATAAGCAGTAATGAAGCTGTTTGGCGAATTCTTTCATTTCCGATACATGAACGTAGTCCAGCTGTTGTTCACTTAGCGGTACATTTACAGAATGGTCAACGTGTTTATTTCACGGAAACCAACGTGCAACAAAGAGTCCTGAATCCACCGGATACAACATTAACAGCTTTTTTTTCGCTTTGCAAAAATGATTCTTTTGCAAAAAAACTGCTGTATACTGAAGTGCCTTCGTATTACACGTGGAATACTAAAAATAAAGTATTTGAACGTCGAAAACAGGGTAAGTCAGTCGACGGCCAACCTACCATCTTCAAAGATACCACGATAGGAAGACTCTACACCGTTCACCCCAATCAACATGAATGCTTCTTTCTACGCCTGCTTTTGATGAATGTACCCGGTCCGACATCCTTTGAGTATTTGAGGACTGTAAATGGTACTATACATGACACTTACCGTAGTGCATGCCAAGCTCTGAATTTATTGGAGAATGACCAACACTGGGATAACTGCATCAATGACGCGTGCGAAACGTCAACCCCAAGTCAAATTCGTGCATTGTTTGGCATCATTTTAACAACTTGCTCTCCATCAGCTCCTACAGATTTATGGGAAAAATATAAGTCAAAAATGTCCGAAGATATACTTCATCGACAACAGTTAGAGACGTCAGACATGACTTTTGATTTTACATCAGAAATTTATAACTACACTTTAGTTGTTATAGAAGATTTGTGCATAAGTATGGCAAACAAACCTCTTCAGGATTTGGGAATGCCTTCACCTAACCGTATCGCTGCTGTTTCGACATGTGTAGAATTGGATCGTGAACAAAGTTACAGTACGAGTGATCTATTGTCGTATGTACAAAATAACATTTCCAAGTTAACGTCGGAACAAAAAGACATTTATGATACGATAATGCATTGTGTCGATAACAACGTTGGAGAAATTTTCTTTTTGGATGCGCCAGGAGGTACTGGTAAAACGTTTGTGATAAAACTGATTCTGGCATCAATTCGATCTAAAAATGATATAGCGTTGGCAATTGCGTCGTCCGGAATAGCCGCAACATTGCTGCCTGGTGGAAGAACTGCTCATTCCGCTTTGAAATTGCCTCTGAACTTGCATTCTACAGAAACTCCCACGTGCAATATTTCCAAATCATCTGGGATGGGTAAAGTATTGCAGCAATGCAAACTTATTATTTGGGATGAGTGCACAATGGCACACAAAAAATCGCTCGAGGCTCTGGATCAATGCTTGAAAGATTTGCGAGGGAAGTCGAAACCCTTTGGCAGCACCTTAATATTGCTTGCGGAGATTTCAGGCAAACATTACCTATAATACCTAGATCAACTCCTGTAGACGAAATGAATGCTTGCCTGAAAAATTCTAATTTATGGGCACACGTAAAAACATTAAAATTAACTACAAATATGCGTGTCCGATTGCAAAACGATGACTCTGGTCAAACATTTTCAGATCAATTGCTGGCAATGGGAAACGGAAAGCTCCCAGTAGACTCAATTTCAGGACGTATACAACTACCTGCTGATTTCTGTAATTTAGTGACGTCCAAAAATGAATTGATTGAAAAAGTATTTCCGAATATTTTAAAAAATTATAAAAATAATAAATGGCTAAGTGAAAGAGCGATTCTCGCACCCAAAAATATAGACGTCCACGAAATCAACAATATTGTTTTGACCAAGATTCAAGACCAGGCAGTCCTTTACAAGTCAGTCGACACAGTTTTGGAACCAAATGAAGCGGTTAATTATCCATCTGAATTTTTAAATTCCATAGATCTTTCAGGGTTTCCACCACACGTGCTACAACTAAAAATAGGCGTACCAATAATACTTTTAAGAAATATAAACCCCACCAAAGCTTTGCAATGGCACTCGACTTGCCGTAAAAAAAAACAATGGAAAACCTAATAGAGGCCACAATCCTGACAGGGCCTTTTGAGGGTGAGGCTGTTCTTATTCCTCGCATTCCCATGATTCCAACAGATCTGCCTTTTCAATTTAAAAGATTGCAATTCCCAATTCGATTAGCATTTGCAATCACCATTAACAAAGCTCAAGGTCAATCATTAGAAAAATGTGGTGTTGATCTTAATACTGATTGTTTTTCCCATGGACAATTGTACGTTGCATGTTCGAGGGTCGGTAAACCTGACAATCTATTTATATGCAGCGAGAATTGGACAGCGAAGAATGTTGTATATTCGCGAGTTTTACGCAGTTAATTTGTATTTCGGAACCAAGTGAAGCGGTTAATTATCCATCTGAATTTTTAAATTCCATAGATCCTTCAGGGTGTCCACCACACCTGCTACAACTAAAAATAGGCGTACCAATAATACTTTTAAGAAATATCAACCCACCAAAGCTTTGCAATGGCACGCGACTTGCCGTAAAAAAAAACAATGGAAAACCTAATAGATGCCACAATCTTGACAGGGCCTTATGAGGGTGAGGCTGTTCTTATGAACAGGTGATTATGAACATGGTGAGCGCCCCCACCTACTAGGTGTTATATATATATATATATATATATATATATATATATATAATATATATATATATATATATATATATATATATATATATATGTATATATATACATATATATATATATATATATATATATATATATATATATATATATGTATATATATACATATATATATATATATATATATATATATATATATATATGTTGTTTTAAACTACGTAAAACTTGCGAATATACAACATTCTTTGCTGTCCCATTGTCTGTGCATATAAATAGATTGTCAGGTTTACCGACTCTTGAACATGCAACATATAATGGTCCATGGGAAAACAATCCGTATTCAGATCTATACCTCATGATTCTAATGATTGCCCTTGAGCTTTGTTGATGGTGATTGCTAATCGACCATTCCCTGAGTCGCCATCGTCATTTATATATCCCCCTGTGCACCCCGGCGTCCCCTTTGTAGTTATGTCCCTGTGTCCCGGTCGTCGTCATTTATACTCCCTGTGTCCCGGTGCTTTGTTGATTGCTAATCGAACATTCCTTTTGTCCCGGTCGCTTTCGCTTTGAGTGTCGTCATTTATTTAGATTGTCAGGTTTACCGACTCTTGAACATGCAACATATAATTGTCCATGGGAAAAACAATCCATATTCAGATCTATACCTCATGATTCTAATGATTGCCCTTGAGCTTTGTTGATGGTGATTCCTAATCGACCATTCCCTGTGTCACCATCGTCATTTATATATCCCCCTGTGCCCCCCGGTGTCCCCTTTGTAGTTTTGTCCCTGTGTCCCGGTCTTCATTTATATTCCCTGTGTCCCGGTCGTCATTTGTGTCCCGGTGTCCCAGTCTGTGATTTCTCTTTGAGTGTCCCGGGCGTCATTTATATTCCTTGTGTCCCGGTGTCCCGGTCGTCATTTATATCCCCCTGTGCCCCCCGGCGTCCCCGTTGTAGTTGTGTCCCTGTGTCCCGGTTCAAATGAAGGTCCCAGGTTCAAATCCTGGTTAGGCTAAAAAAGGTAAAAAACTAAAAACTAAAAAAAAACTGAAAAAACTAAAAAAAAGGCAAAAACTATAAAAAAAACTAAAAACTAATAAAAAAAATAAAAAAGCCGAAAAACTAAAAAAACTAAAGAAACTAAAAAAAGGAAAAAAAACTTAAAAAACTAAAAAAAAAACTAAAAAAAAGGAAAAAACTGAAAAATAGAAGAGAAAAAGAAAACTAATAAAATTAAAAATAAAAAAAATAAAAAAGATAAAAACTAAAAAAAAAGTAAAAAGAAAAAACGAAAAAAAACTAAAAAAGCTAAAAAAAGGTAAAAACCAATAAAAAACTAAAAAGAAAAAAAGTAAAAAACTAAAAAAAAATTTCATCTAAAAAACTAAAAAAAACTAAAAAAGGTAAAAACTAAAAGAACTAAAAAAGAAAAAAAAAACTAAAAAAAGGAAAAAAGAAAAAACGAAAAAAAAACTAAAAAAGCTAAAAAAAAGGTAAAAACCAATAAAAAACTAAAAAGAAAAAAAGAAAAAAACTAAAAAACCTAACGATGCTTAGTATATTGTAAAACACATTAATTTGGTTAATAATATACCATTTAAAACACCTACTGATAGAGAAAGTAAGAAAAGAAAGCGTGCCGAGGAATCACAAGAACAGCAAGAAATCAGGCTTGCTGCTGATAGAGAAAGTAAGAAAAGAAAGCGTACCGAGGAATCAGAGCAACCTGAAAGTTATATCCTGGCATTCAGGTACAACCCAGTCGATGATTATAGCTTGAGTAGATGTGTTCAAATCGGGACAATGTCTAAAATTTGTCCCTATTGCAAGGCCTTGAAATTCAATGGTGAAACAATGGGAATGTGTTGCGCCTCAGGAAAAGTTAAACTTCCTCTATTGGCTGCACCACCAGAGCCATTGAAGACTTTCCTTACTGGAACTACGTCAGAATCTAAGCGTTTTTTGTCACAAATCAGAAAATACAACTCATGTTTCCAAATGACTTCGTTTGGAGCCCAAATCGAAAATCCAGATCAATTTATGTCTACTTTCAAAGTAAAAGGGCAAATTTATCATAGAGCAGGGTCCCTTCTACCATTCTCAGGCGAGAACCATAAATTTTTACAATTGTACTTCATCAGTGATAGAAATTCTGAATTGAATGCACGTTGCGAAATTTCTCCCAACGTTGAAAGGACAATCGTTTCCCAATTGCAACATCTTTTCCACGAAAATAATAATTTAGTGCGTCTGTTCAAAACAGCCATCGATTTGATGCCTACTGATACGCATAAAATTGTTATTTCCGCTGACAAAACGCCTCCTGGCCAACATGTGCGTAGATACAATGCTCCAACTATCGACGAAGTGGCAATCGTTATGGTCGGTGATCAGTTTTTACCTCGAGATATTATTCTTCATAAGCGAAACGCTCAGTTGTTAAGAATTGCTGAAACTCATCGATGCTACGATGCCCTACAATATTCTATCATTTTTTGGGATGGAGCCGACGGCTATCACTTTAATGCTGACAAAACGCCTCCTGGCCAACATGTGTGTAGATACAATGCTCCAACTATCGACGAAGTGGCAATCGTTATTGTCAGTGATCAGTTTTTACCTCGAGATATTATTCTTCATAAGCGAAACGCTCAGTTGTTAAGAATTGCTTAAACTCATCGATGCTGTCAATTGTCGCTGCATATAAATAGATTGTCAGGTTTACCGACCCTCGAACATGCAACGTACAATTGTCCATGGGAAAAACAATCAGTATTAAGATCTATACCACATCTTTCTAATGGTTGACCTTGAGCTTTGTTAATGGTGATTGCAAATGCTAATCGAATTGGGAATTGCAATCTTTTAAATTGAAAAGTCAGATCCGTTGGAATCATGGGAATGCGAGGAATTAGAACAGCCTCACCCTCAAAAGGCCCTGTCAAGATTGTGGCCTCTATTAGGTTTTCCATTGTTTTTTTTACGCCAAGTCGCGTGCCATTGCAAAGCTTTGGTAGGTTGATATTTCTTAAAAGTATTATTGGTACGCCTATTTTTAGTTGTAGCACGTGTGGTGGAAACCTTGAAAGATCTATGAAATTTAAAAATTCAGATGGATAATTAACCGCTTCATTTGGTTCCAAAACTGTGTCGACTGACTTGTAAAGGACTGACTGGTCTCGAATCTTGGTCAAAACAATATTGTTAATTTCGTGGACGTCTATATTTTTGGGTGCGAGAATCGCTCTTTCACTTAGCCATTTATTATTTTTATAATTTTTTAGAATATTCGGAAATACTTTTTCAATCAATTCATTTTTGGACGTCACTAAATTACAGAAATCAGCAGGTAGTTGTATACGTCCTGAAATTGAGTCTGCTGGGAGCTTTCCGTTTCCAATTGCCAGCAATTGATCTGAAAATGTTTGACCCAGAGTCATCGTTTTGCAATCGGACACGCATATTTGTAGTTAATTTTAATATTTTTACGTGTGCCCATAAATTAGAATTTTTAAGGCAAGCATTCATTTCGTCTGCAGGAGTTGATCTAGGTATTATAGGTAATGTTTGCCTGAAATCTCCCGCAAGCAATATTAATGTGCTGCCAAAGGGTTTCGACTTCCCTCTCAAATCTTTCAAGCATTGATCCAGAGCCTCGAGCGATTTTTTGTGTGCCATTGTGCACTCATCCCAAATAATAAGTTTGCATTGCTGCAATACTTTACCCATCTCAGATGATTTGGAAATATTGCACGTGGGAGTTTCTGTAGAATGCAAATTCAGAGGCAATTTCAAAGCGGAATGAGCAGTTCTTCCACCAGGCAGCAATGTTGCGGCTATTCCGGACGACGCAATTGCCAACGCTATATCATTTTTTGATCGAATTGATGCCAGAATCAGTTTTATCACAAACGTTTTACCAATACCTCCTGGCGCATCCAAAAAGAAAATTTCTCCAACGTTGTTATCGACACAATGCATTATCGTAATGCATTACGATAATGTAATGCAGCATGCCAGGTGAATACCAGGTGAAGGCATTCCCAAATCCTGAAGAGGTTTGTTTGCCATACGTACGCACAAATCTTCTATAATAACTAAAGTGTAGTTATAAATTTCTTATGTAAAATCAAAAGTCATATCTGACGTCTCTAACTGTTTTCGATGGAGTATATCTTCGGACATTTTTGATTTATATTTTTCCCATAACTCTCTAGGAGCTGATGGAGAGCAAGTTGTTAAAATGATGCCAAACAATGCACGAATTTGACTTGGGGTTGACGTTTCGCACGCGTCATTGATGCAGTTATCCCAGTGTTGGTCATTCTCCAATAAATTCAGAGCTTGGCATGCACTACGGTAAGTGTCATGTATAGTACCGTTTACAGTTCTCAAATACTCAAAGGATGTCGGACCGGGTACATTCACCAAAAGCAGGCGTAGAAAGAAGCATTCATGTTGATTGGGGTGAACGGTGTAGAGTCTTCCTATCGTGGTATCTTTGAAGATGGTAGGTTGGCCGTCGACTGACTTACCCTGTTTTCGACGTTCAAATACTTTATTTTTAGTATTCCACGTGTAATACGAAGGCACTTCAGTATACAGCAGTTTTTTTTTTGCAAAAGAATCATTTTTGCAAAGCGAAAAAAAGCTGTAAATGTTGTATCCGGTGGATTCAGGGCTCTTTGTTGCACGTTGGTTTCCGTGAAATAAACACGTTGACCATTCTGTAAATGTACCGCTAAGTGAACAACAGCTGGACTACGTTCATGTATCGGAAATGAAAGAATTCGCCAAACAGCTTCATTACTGCTTATGTATCTTCCAGCCTGATATTGTACGATTTCGTCGAAATCTTTGATTTCGGGCTGCAAGCCAAAAACTGCCATGTCACTGCCTTTGTTGACGTATTTACATATGTATTTGATTGCCTTTACGGAGTTACAGTATTCAACGTTTATGTGTGCATTAAATGTTTTTGGTAATAATGGGGAATATGGAACAACCCACTGGTTATCTACTTCGATGGAGGTACCGTTACGCTTCTTTATTATTGCTGTTTTACCGCCATCTTCAGTAGATCTTCGTCTATATTGTGGGTAACCATCATTGCCAGTAATTGTGTTTGATACTAAAAGTCGAGGATATTGCTATTTTCTTACTTTCTCTATCAGCAGCTGGCGCTTCGCGCCACCCCAACACCTAGTTGGTAGGGGCGCTTCGCGCCCCCCCCCCAAGCCCCCCCGCGCGCGTAAGTCGTTACGCGCCATAATAGTTACGCGCCATTGTAGTTGTGTCCCTATGTCCCACCTGTGAATATAGATAGATATATATAAATATATATATATATATATATATATATATATATATATATATATATATATATATATATATATATATATATATATATATATATATATATATATATATATATATATATATATATATATATATATATATATATATATGGTTTTAACTACGTAAAACTTGCGAATATACAACATTCTTTGCTGTCCCATTGTCTTTGCATATAAATAGATTGTCAGGTTTACCGACTCTTGAACATGCAACATATAATGGTCCATGGGAAAACAATCTGTATTCAGATCTATACCTCATGATTCTAATGATTGCCCTTGAGCTTTGTTGATGGTGATTGCTAATCGACCATTCCCTGTCCCGGTGTCCCGGTCGTCATTTATATCCCCCTGTTTCCCCCGGTGTCCCCGTTGTAGTTGTGTCCCTGTGTCCCGGTCGTCATTTATATTCCCTGTGTCCCGGTCGTCATTTGTATCCCGGTGTCCCGGTCTGTATATACATTCGTTTTTTAGTTTTGTTTTTCTCCTTTATTTTTTTCCTTTTTTTTTCTTTTTTAGTTTATTTAGATTTTTAGATTTTTTAGTTTTTTTATTAGTTTTTAGTTTTTTTTTCTTTTTAGTTTTTTTGTAGTTTTTACCTTCTTTTTAGTTTTGTTAGTTTTTTTTTTTACTTATGTCCTGGTCGTCATTTATACTCCCTGTGTCCCGGTGCTTTGTTGATTGCTAATCGAACATTCCTTTTGTCTCGTCATTTATTTTTTTCTTTTTTAGTTCTTTTAGTTTTTACCTTTTTTAGTTTTTTTTAGTTTTTTAGATGAAAATTTTTTTTAGTTTTTTCCTTTTTCTCTTTTTAGTTTTTTATTGGTTTTTACCTTTATTTTAGCTTATTTTTCAGTTTTTTCCTTTTTTTTAGTTTTTTTTTATTTTTTATTTTTTTTAGTTTTTTACCTTTTTTTAGTTTTTTTATTTTTTTTAGTTTTTTAGCTTTTTTACTTTTTTTATTAGTTTTTAGTTTTTTTTGTAGTTTTTGCCTTTTTTTAGTTTTTTCAGTTTTTTTTTAGTTTTTTATTGGTTTTTACCTTTATTTTAGCTTATTTTTCAGTTATTTCCTTTTTTTTAGTTTTTTTTAGTTTTTAGTTTTTTTAGTTTTTTACCTTTTTTTAGTTTTTTTAGTTTTTTTATTTTTTTTATTAGTTTTTAGTTTTTTTTGTAGTTTTTGCCTTTTTTTAGTTTTTTTAGTTTTTTAGCTTTTTTATTAGTTTTTAGTTTTTTTTGTAGTTTTTGCCTTTTTTTAGTTTTTTTCTTTTTAGTTTTTTTGTAGTTTTTACTTTCTTTTTAGTTTTGTTAGTTTTTTTTTTACTTATGTCCTGGTCGTCATTTATACTCCCTGTGTCCCGGTGCTTTGTTGATTGCTAATCGAACATTCCTTTTGTCCTGGTCGCTTTCTCTTTGAGTGTCGTCATTTATTTTTTTCTTTTTTAGTTCTTTTAGTTTTTACCTTTTTTAGTTTTTTTTAGTTTTTTAGATGAAAATTTTTTTTAGTTTTTTCCTTTTTTTCTTTTTAGTTTTTTATTGGTTTTTACCTTTATTTTAGCTTATTTTTCAGTTTTTTCCTTTTTTTATTTTTTTTTTATTTTTTATTTTTTTTTAGTTTTTTACCTTTTTTTAGTTTTTTTTTAGTTTTTTAGTTTTTTAGCTTTTTTACTTTTTTTTATTAGTTTTTAGTTTTTTTGTAGTTTTTGCCTTTTTTTAGTTTTTTCAGTTTTTTTTTTAGTTTTTTATTGGTTTTTACCTTTATTTTAGCTTATTTTTCAGTTTTTTCCTTTTTTTTAGTTTTTTTTAGTTTTTAGTTTTTTTAGTTTTTTACCTTTTTTTAGTTTTTTTAGTTTTTTAGCTTTTTTATTTTTTTTATTAGTTTTTAGTTTTTTTTGTAGTTTTTGCCTTTTTTTAGTTTTTTTAGTTTTTTAGCTTTTTTATTAGTTTTTAGTTTTTTTTGTAGTTTTTGCCTTTTTTTAGTTTTTTTAGTTTTTTAGCTTTTTTATTTTTTTTATTAGTTTTTAGTTTTTTTTGTAGTTTTTGCCTTTTTTTAGTTTTTTCAGTTTTGACGTCACCTGATCCAGTTTTTTCAGGTGACGTCACCTGATCCATCCACAGACAGACAACTTATTTTTATATATATAGATATATATATATATATATATATATATATATATATATATATATATATATATATATATATATGTATAATTCAAAAAAAAAAGAAAAAATATATCCAAATATTCTACTATACTCCTTCAGACACCACTCACGACAAAAGAAAAAAACACGAGTAATAGCTTTGGGCTCTTTAGGAGGGTCTCTGGGACTTGGGCTCTCCATGTATATCAATTAATAGTACCTACGTGATTTATATTCAAACAAGGTACAAAATGTCTGCATTTCTGCAGGAAGAAATGGTGAGGAGAGGGTGGAGGTGATATGTTTCACCTTTATTCACCTAGTTATGTAGACTGAAAATTGTCACGTCATTCGGTTCAAGAAAGCCGCCAGATGCCAAACTTTTTACTAAAAAAGTTTGACAATGGAGTGGTGAAGGAGGGGTTTATGGAGGCTTTGTGGTCTCTTCAGTTCTCCACTAATAAAAATTGGAAATCTTTTCATGATTTTAGTTTTAAAAAATGTGACTTGACTACGTTCTCTTATGAGGATAGAAGTGAAACAAGTAGTGATTGAACCACATGTTCACTCAATACCTCCAGTTTTTTTGTTTTTTTTAACCTATCAGGTCTTACATTTTTTTCCGCAGCGAATCAGCACTTACATTGTCTTCGCGCCTATTTAGATTTTCGCTAGTTTTCACACCAGTTCTTCCACTGGTGTATGTCTCAACAATGAAAAAAAACTGAGTTGATAATTATTTTTTTTTAGATTTTACTGCTCTTGAGGGTTTATTGATTAGTGTTAAAATTGAAATTACTGCTCCCCTTGTTGGAAATTTTGATTCTCTTCCCATGCGCAATCTTTCTTATGTCACTTCTAAGCTTGGAGCGAAGGGTAAGCTCCGATTTCATTGGCAGTGAGAAGACTAGCAAAGTTGAGCAGGTGTAATACCGTTTTTCTCGTCAGTCCTAAATGCAGAAAACGAAATAATAGGCTCAACCGAAGCCACATCTAGAAGGTGTTTCCAAAAGTAGATAGCAGCACTTTCGGATCAAGAGAGATTGTTCTTTTTTTAACTAATTTTTTTAAACTTTTTTTTGTAAATTTTTTATATTTATTAATCCAAGGAATTTTCGCGGAATTACGTATTGCGCAATGATGTGGGTCGGAATCATTGCGCATCTTATGCCCTTTTAGGTTACAGTTTAACTTGAGTGTGAACCTGGCGCCTGCCGGTTTACCTGCCTCAGTTGATTGTTTCACTTGTGCTGTGGGTTCATTCTAAAACCGAACCATGGCTCGAAGAAACAAAGGCTTAGTCGAACAGTTGCAAATAGCCATATGTGGCTTAGATTGTAAAACTGATTGATCTAGCTGAAGGACAGGTAAAAAATATGCTGTTGGTCCCCAGGCAAGAATTTTACGCAGCGTTTCGAAATGCAATACCATGTTCATCCGTCCCGACTAAGGTACACACTCTCTGTTAAAACTGCAGAGGTTAGTCCTTTACCACTTTTTGCAATAACCTGAAATAAAAAAATTAGAAAATACAACAAAACTGAAAAAAAAAAGTCTTTCGCCTGCAACATAATTGTCTTATATATAAGAAGAGGGGCTACTGCCACATAAACCTCTCCTTTCTACGCTAAAGTGTGACTTTTTTCTTTCCTTCAAGAATCGATCGGACCACACGAGGGCAACGTGAAAAAAAGAAAGAAAAAAAAATTTATTGTGCTGCTTTGAGTATGATACTTATACTTATTTGCATTTCTTTCAAATAATAAAAGCTTCCAGTTAGAATGCTTTGAAAGCCAGTCAATCATTAAAACACTCGTACAGCATTTATCAAACTGAAGCGATAGTAGTGGGAGCAGAGGTGACTGTTGTTTCTAATAATTTTGCTCTTGAATGAGTCTCTTGATTTTTTTTTTTGTAATATTAAATTCTTCTGCTCTGTGATATCAACTGTTGATATCACAATAAAGATATGCAATCTTTAAAGATATCTTAAAGATATAATCTTAAAGATATGCAATAAAGTACACATCCCGCCCCCTAGAGATAAGAGTTATAGGCCCACAGTAAATTTTATGTCTCTTTGCGTCACTCCATGTCCAACGGAAGTTGAATTAGAAAAAAGAAGAAAAAATCAAGAAAAACGAAAAGAAAGAGAAACCAAAGTTAATGCTTTTATCCTAAGCTCCAGCATGACCTAAAAAAAAACTCCAGAAAGAGGGTTTCCGCAAGTAATAAGAGCCGAAAAAATGGTGACACATCAAATAAAAATTTTGCTCTTCTATGTGCCTCTTGTTTTTTTTTTTGTGATATCAACCATTGTTATCATTAGCGAATAGCTTTAGAACCTGTAAAAACCTTTAAACAGAATTTTATTAGGTTTGCTATTAGCTCACTACGATAAAAGTCAGATAAAACTTCATATCCGTCTGAATTATCAACTACAAAATTTTAAGTACGAGCTGGTTCTGAATATCTATTTCAAAGTGCTAATTTATCATGTTTGAAAAAAGGTACAATTTAAAAATGTATTAATAATACTAAACAGTAGAGCCCACAGGATAAGGCAGATGGTTACTTCAGCCCCTTCCCCCCTCCTAGAAAACCAAAAAATTGAAAACAATACAGAAAATATAGGCCTTCTCGGTTAAAAGTTTTTCCCAACGTCCCTCTTCTATTCACATTTTTGGAAAACTTACCGTTTGTCTTACTCCTTAGATGTATCATGGTGCCCTTACCCCTAAAGAGCTAATTCACTATCCACCAAACTAGAGTCTGCGATTCTTAGGTGACTTGGGATATACCAATTAAGAACCTTTCTACAAAATGCCTGTCAGCTTGGTCATTGTTATTTGTAACTTTAACCCGTACTCATTATCAAATTTTATCCTTTCTGTAGTTTATCAACACTCGTGTAAAATCGTATGTATGCCTCTTTATGTGTCTCCTGTATGCATTACTCCTCTGTTTATCCGATCGTCTAGACACTTTAAGATGTTGTTGAGTAATTTTTGGGAAATTTTTAGGTAAAAAATCCCCCACCCACTAAGGCCCTCTTAATAGATTCTGTACTGACTGAAATTAGATGCTCCTTCATACAAATATTTGAAGATTAATTCCATCCACATTATTCTCATTTTCTGGATATTCATTATCCAACAACGCTCGACGGGTAAGTTAATAATCCTAACCTAATTTTTCAAATACTACACTTATATTTAAAAACACGATGGCCATTTTACATGTTGGGGACACTTTCCAGGGGGTATTGTCTGGAGAGAATTTTCTACGTTTGGGCGTTGTAGGGAGAATTTTCTACTGGGGGGACAATTCTATAATTTTCCACGGGTGGAATCTGTGTAGGAGGAGCTTCCCGAATGAAGAATTTTCAGTGGGAAATCATCTGCGGGGAGACATTTTCAAATACTGTAAAATTAAAAATACGATCATTATCTATGCGTGGGAGAATTTCCATGGAGGGTGGTTTCCTAATGGAAAACTTTCAGGGAGGGGGGTTCCGTGAATTTCGCAGCAATATGCGACAGGTAAGCCAGTTATCTTAAAATTCAGAAAATTTTTAACTTTTTATTTAAAAACTCTTTAGTGTCTTTCTTTTCTTTTTATTTTTTTTAACACTACTCTTCTTTCCTGCTTCAGGACCAAATTCTCTCCTGTGTACTGCCATACGGAGTGGCTATCTCATTTAAATTTAGCATTTCTATAATGCGAATATGGAGGATGGGGCTATTTGACCGTTTCATTCTCCCTCGGTCGAAAAAGTCCAGACAGTTTAAATAGGAGCTAGTACTGATTGCCTAGTTGAAGTTATTGTGTTTGAAAAAAGTTCTGATTTAAAGAAGTATACTTCATGGCCGTGCTACATTGGCGGCTCTTCAAGTCTGTATTTTCAAATTTTGAACCGTTTGTAGTCTTATTCCATTTTGTCATACAATTAACTGTTTTGATTGATTTTTTGTTCCTTTTTTCTTATGTATTATGTTACTCTGCTCTCTTTTCGTATTTTATAGTGGTTTAAAAATAACAATTGAAGCGAAAATACATTAAAAATGGATGAAATTTTTAGTAAGACAGTGAAAAAAAAGGTAAATAGCGTGACAGTGGTCTGGGGCGCGTGACATCTGGGGCGCCAGTGGTAAAAGAGGAGGAGAGAATACAGAAACCTAATTGTTCAAATTGCCTCCGTCTTTGGGTTGCACGTCTTCTTATACTTTTCTTTCTCGCTATTGACAGTCTCCGAAAAAAAAAAAAATCGTTGTAAAAGAGTGACCTAGAGAGAGAGAGAAAAAAAAAAAAACGGTACGAACTTTTCTCGAACCCAAATATTACTGGGAGTCGTATAAAAGTCGAAATTGTCTGACGTAAGGACAAAATATTCTCTCTGCATCACGTATACTCCAAAATGATATAATAACCAAAAAGCACTAAAATTAAGACCACTGTTAACGACTAACTTCTTAATATGGGCCGTAGAGAGAGTCCGGGGGAGGCTACGAGGCCGGGGGATAGAGCCCCAAAAGATACTATGCAACATTTTTTACTTGTAGAATTATTTATTTCATTCTTAATTGTAAAAAAAAATAAATGTTTATTTGTGTTTAAAATATCAAAACCATTTTGTGAATTATTATTATTATGTTTTGGTTTAGTTTGTCGTCAAATTTATGTTTTTTTTAAGGGGTTCCTCTTCTGAATAAAAGGATGAAGGATTTTCAAATTTTATTTACAGACAGGCAAAGATAAAGGGTGGGCTTAGACGGATAGCATCTTCTATATCCAAATATAATCCTTCCTCTCCCACCAAAATAAATTACTTAGTGATTGTTGGAACACAACTTTACGAATCTACTTCGCAAACTGGGCTACCACATAGTTTAACTCTAAAAAATAACCTGTATATGAAAGTTGTTGAAACACTACATTTGCATTCACATCCCATTTTCAATAGCTTTCCTGTTCATACTTCTGGCATTTGAAATATAATACAGTATTTCAGTTTTTACTTAATAACGATCTATTACTGAAAAGTAATAGTAAGTGGTTTCAACATCACATTTACTCTGTCATGAAGCTTTATGTATTTCACCGAGCATTGTCTTTATACAATGTTCGTTGCGCAATTCTTCTATACAAAACATTGGTGTTATACCATTGTCTTATCAAACAGTTCAACCAACTGTTTGAAGGAGCGACCCGGATCAATAGAACCAAAACTCTAAAAAAATGGAATTTCGATACCACTAGCTACGTCAAAAGCATCGCATTTTAATGCTGATTATAAATATATAAGTTTGATCAAGTTTAGTCTTACCCATCAAAAGTTACGAGCCTTTGAAAATTTGCCTTATTTTAGAAAATAGAGAAAAACACCCCTTAAAAGTCATGTAATCTTAACGAAAATCACACCATCGCATTCAGCGTATCTACAAAAATGTGGAATTTCGTAATTTTTGCCAGAAGACCGATCACGGGTGCGTTTTTATTAAAAAAAAAAATTCTTCCTTTTCCACAGGGATGATCGTATCGCCCTAGTGGCCCTAGAATGTCGCAAAAGGGCTCATTCTAACGGATATCATAAGTTCTAGTGCCCTTTTAGGTGACCAAAAAAGTTGGAGGGAACCTTGGCCTCTCCCACGCTAATTTTTTCCCCAAAGTCAACGAATAAAAATTTTGAGATAGACATTTTGTTCAACATAGTCGAAAAAGCTAATAAATATGTCTTTGGGGACAACTTACTCCCTCACATTCCCCGGAGGAGGGGCTGTAAGTTACAATCTTTGACCAGTGTATACATATATTAATGATCATTGAGAAGTGTAAAGAAATTTTCAGGGGGATTTTTTGTATTTTTTGGGGAAGGGGCTACGTGGGAGGATCTTTTCATGGTGGAATTTTTCAAGGGTGGAACGAATTTCCATGAAGGGGGCGCAGGAGTTTTTCTAGCATTATTTAAAACAAAAACAATAAAAAATATTAAGTTTTTTCAACTGAAAGTAAGGGGCAGCATTGAAACTTAAAACGAATAGTAATTATTACGCCTATGAGAGGTTCATCTCCTCCTAAATACCTCGCTCTTTACACTAAAGTATTTTTAGTAATTTCAACTATTTTTTCTACTACCTTTGTGATTCAAGGGTCATTCTTAAAAAATTGGGGCAAACTTTAAGCTTTAGTGTAAAGACCGAGGTATTAACAAGGGGCAAACCCTCTCATATACGTAATAAAAATATACGAATATAGAAGTTCGTTACGTAAGTTAATTCGTAAGTAAGTTAAGTATACTTTTTACTGATAAAAACGTTTGTGAAAAATTAAAAATTCTAGATATCTTTTTAAGTAACCAAAAGACTGCAACTAGGAGAGCAACTAGGCCTCCTCACCCCCACCCCTTTTTTGTCAAAATCGTCCGATCAAAACTAAGAGAAAGCCAATGAGCCGAAAAAATTAATATGCAAATTTATTTTAACTATACATTTGCGGAGAGCCAAAATCAAAACATGCATTAATTCAGAAACGTTCCTAAATTAAAAAAAAAAACAAGTTTTTTAAACGGAATGTAAGGAGTGACATTAAAACTTAAAACGAACAGAAATTGCTTCGTATATGAAAGGGGCTGCTTCCTCATCAACGCCCCGCTCTTTACGCTAAAGTTTTTTACTGTTTTAAAAAGTAGAGTTGAGAGAAAGAGTCAAACTTTAGCGTAAAGAGCGGGGCGTTGAGGAGGGAACAGCCCCTTTCATATACGAAGTGATTTCTACTCGTTTTGAGTTTTAATGTAGCTCCTTGCTTTCAGTTAAAAAAAAAGTTTTTTATAATACAATTTACAATGGCTTTCGGATGTAGAGCCGAAATATTTTGTTTTTTATTGTTATCTTTGGTTCAAGAATTTGTCAGCGTCTTGTATGAGAAATATTATATGTTGAATATTATCCGTTTTTAGTAAATGTTGTCTCAGTTGTCAATAAAAAGACAGTGCGGTTCAGTGCTGTAATTTTGTCAAAATTCTTTGGGGGGGGAATTTGGAGCCAATTTTCCCCAAATAAGTAAAAATCACTGAAAATGAGCCATATATTACCATAAAGGGAAATATATACTGATGAAAACTGACCTGTTTCTCTGGATGCTTGAATTATGCAGAATCATCTCAGTTTTGACAAGATTTCTTCTGAAACTATGCTTCAGCTGGGGAGCAAAATGAGGTCTGGGGAAAACTTGGGCCAGGAGGGAGCAGTTACCCCTCCCCATGCCTCTTAGCAAGTTACGTCCCTGGTGTGGTCTAAGAAGCTGTTTTATTTTTAGTAAGCTTTTATGTAATGATACACGTCTGAAAAGTAGTATTAAGTGGTTGCAACATCACATTGACTTTGTGATGAAGCTTATGCATTTCACCGAACATTGTGTTTATACTTCTTTTTATCAGTTAAATGGTTCTTGTACTCATTATTGTTATCATACTTTATGCTTATATATCATATGTGCTTCTTATTCCTTTAAACGCCATTATTGTTTCCTTAGGTGTTATCTAATTAAGCGGTAAGATTCAGATTCTTGTGCTATTCACTGTCATATATTAGTAGAAACAAAAAGCAGACATGCCTGCTTTATCTGGTTCTTGTCTAATGTGCTCCTATATGCTTTCATTGCAGAGAAATGAAGCTCTTAGCCCGACACTACTTCCCGCTGTACCCTTTGACCCAGACGAAGACTGTCAAATGCTTAAGAGCTTTTCGAAGGGCATTTTTGGAACAGATGAGAAAGCTGTCATTGGTATCATGGGGAAGAGAACTTGGAAGCAGAGATTAGATGTATGTGAAGCGTATCAAAATAGATATGGAAAGGTAAATATATCTTCAGCTTCGTGTTAACTGTCTACTAAATTACTGCGAGGATTTTGGGAGGTTATGGGAAGGTCTGGACGCCAAGTTTACCTGTCTGAGATGTGAAAACTTGAACTTGCAACAGGGCCAAGTATTCTCTACTTCACTGTGCATCTGGAACTCAGATATTGGGCATCTGGGTATCTGGGACTTTAATTTCTAATTCGTTTTACTCCTTATTTTCGCATATTTCTTTTTTCTGCACTTTCATTTGTAATTCATTCTACTCCTTGTTTACTGTAACGGCATATTTTTTCGTTCTTCACTTTTCACTTATTTTAATTCTTGCTGCTGCTTACCTTCGAACCAATTGTATCTTTATTCTTCACCTTTGTTTTTGACTTGTTGTAATTGTTCCTGACGCAAATATTTTGACTGTATATCTTTGTTTTTCATGTAACTCATAAACTTGACATCTATCATATGATTTTTCTTGTCAATCATACGCTTCTTGTGTAGTTTTGCCTGCATCATAGACAATAAAAACGACCCAACCACTACTGAGGCAAATATGACGTACGTTTGCTTTTCCAATGTGTTCAGAAATATGACGTCACTAACATGAATCTTTTTCCAAAGTTAAAGCTATTAAATAATTTTCTCAAACTTCTGTATATCGATCGCTTTTTTTAAGCTAGAAAATCTCATGATGGAAATATTTCTGAAAAAAGCTGTTTTCCAGAAAATAATATGTAAATAATTAAATACATATACATACATACACAATTATTGCTTGTTTAACGAAATTGTATAGTTCTTTGTGTGTAAATGTATTTAAGAGTATATACGATCCATTATGCGTAAAATAAACCTTTTCTTATTTTAGAGTTTCAAGAAAAAGTTGTCTTCATCGTTGGCTCGGGTTCTCATAATGAGACCTCAATTGTACCTCGCCTTTGATCTTTACGAGGCCCTTCATCACACAGAAACAAGGTCAGTTTCGACTGGCGGTTCAACCTATTCTGAAACAGTTCCTTGGCCTTTGTCTAGAAACATTATTGAGATAATTTGTTCCAGAAGCCCAGAGGAATTGAAGGATTTAAAGATTCAATACGAGAATGAATGTAAGTAATGATTGTCCATTGAACTCTATTCTGGTTTGGAACTAGTTTTGATCTAAATGTGAGTGTCTGCGCGAGTATATTGGCTATAATTGAAGAGATCATAAAATGTAAAGCTTTAAAGAAAAACACGCAAATCATGATTTTCCGGAAAGTGATGCCATGGGATGGAATAGGTATTGTCATAAATTGCTACCGAATCCAAATTGAAATTAGCCTGAATTTGTTTCTTTTTAGATAGGGGGACTGTTTGAAGACTGTTTAGATAGGGGGGGGGGGGTAAATTTGGCTATTTAATAACCAATTTTTATAATTGGAGAAATCTTGAATGTTTGATCTTTAAAAAGAATACGAGCAAAGTAATAAGCTGAATGTTGAGCAATTGTTTGAGCAGTATGTTAACCCACGGGAAAACTACTGGAAAAATTAGTACCTGGAAATTTGCTCAAAAGTAGGAAGAAGAACATGAAACTAGGGAAAATAGTAAGAGGAAAAGTGCAAACAAATGCATATATCCGTAAAAACTAATTAATGCGTATAATAACATAACCATTCATAAATTTTCTATTAAATAGTTATTAGACGCTAAGCCCTTCGGAAAACCAAATTATTGTTTTAATAATTGGTATATTAAAAATAGGTTAATAACGACTAAAGTTTCTTAATAAGACAGCGAAAATAATTAATACAAAAATATTTCAAGAATATAAATATTTAGGTTCCGTATCCGGGAGCCCTAATCAGCAAAAAAAAAAAATAGCTTAAAAAATGTATAAAGAAATCATAATTTAAACAATAAAAAGAAAACAAAAGAAAAAATATTTACATTTTAGCACAATCTAGTATGTAAAGAACCAAAGTGCAAATAATGTTGGAATAATACCCTGCGTATCATTTACAGAGGACTTCAGGGCCATACTCAGCCCATTTCTGAAGAGATCTATTTTTGAAGGAAAATTGTGGAAATCTGCACTAGGGTATAGGAATTCGGAGGTTTGACCTGTAAAACTTCTTGATTTACCTCAAAAAGAAGATTGATTTTTCAAAACCTGCTCCCTCACTCTTCCGATAGACTTTACATACATTCCACATTTATTATAGGGGTTTATCGTTTATGAAGAACTTCAGTTAGTATGATGATTTTAAATGGTAAAAATAGGTAAAGAATACGGCACTGGACTTTAAAGTCTTTACTGGTGGTGCTGATATCCGTTTCTTGGACCTTCAGCCAGGAAGTACAATCGGGGGGGGGGCAAATATCCTGTGCTTTCGCACACCCTTCCAGTTTACCTTCCCCAGATTTCTCCAGGTACCCATTTAGAGCTGGGTCAACTATGGCTGAGCTTACAGAGTCACGCCACTGACCCTGTTCCCAAACCAAATAATGGGGTACACTAGGATTTGAACCCTCGCCTTCTTGGACAAAGGATCCTAAATCCAGCATATCATTCCACTCGGCTAGGACGGCTGAGTGGTTTGATGTATACATCATTATAATGATACGTCATTATATTATAATGATACATCATAATGAACACATCTTCTATCTATCTATATATATAAAAATAAGTTGTCTGTCTGTGGATCTGTGGATCAGGTGACGTCATGTTTCTGTGTCGGCTGACGTCATGAAATTAGTTGTCGTCATTTTTGTTATGACGATGCTTAGTATATTGTAAAACACATTAATTTGGTTAATAATATACCATTTAAAACACCAAAATGAACATGCTGGAGTAGTCACTCGGTGAGAGAGGGTGTCAGAACGGAAAATGAAGGTCCCAGGTTCAAATCCTGGTTGGGCTAAAAAAGGTAAAAAACTAAAAACTAAAAAAAAAACTGAAAAAACTAAAAAAAGGCAAAAACTACAAAAAAAAACTAAAAACTAATAAAAAAAATAAAAAAGCTAAAAACTAAAAAAACTAAAAAAACTAAAAAAACTAAAAACTAAAAAAAAAACTAAAAAAAGGAAAAAACTGAAAAATAAGCTAAAATAAAGGTAAAAACCAATAAAAAACTAAAAAGAAAAAAAGGAAAAAACTAAAAAAAAATTTTCATCTAAAAAACTAAAAAAAACTAAAAAAGGTAAAAACTAAAAGAACTAAAAAAGAAAAAAATAAATGACGACACTCAAAGAGAAAGCGACCAGGACAAAAGGAATGTTCGATTAGCAATCAACAAAGCACCGGGACACAGGGAGTATAAATGACGACCAGGACATAAGTAAAAAAAAAAAAACTGACAAAACTAAAAGAGGTAAAAACTACAAAAAAACTAAAAAAAAAAAAAACTAAAAACTAATAAAAAAATCTAAAAATCTAAATAAACTAAAAAAGAAAAAAAAGGAAAAAAATAAAGGAGAAAAACAAAACTAAAAAACGAATGTATATACAGACCGGGATACAAATGACGACCGGGACACAGGGAATATAAATGACGACCGGGACACAGGGACACAACTACAACGGGGACGCCGGGGGGCACAGGGGGATATAAATGACGACCGGGACACCGGGATAGGGAATGGTCGATTAGCAATCACCATCAACAAAGCTCAAGGGCAATCATTAGAATCATGAGGTATAGATCTGAATACGGATTGTTTTCCCATGGACCATTATATGTTGCATGTTCAAGAGTCGGTAAACCTGACAATCTATTTATATGCACAGACAATGGGACAGCAAAGAATGTTGTATATTCGCAAGTTTTACGTAGTTAAAAACATATATATATATATATATATATATATATATATATATATATATATATATATATATATATATATATATATATATATATATATATATATATATATATCTATATTCACGGGTGGGACATAGGGACACAACTACAATGGCGCGTAACTAATATGGCGCGTAACGACTTACGCGCGCGGGGGGGCTTGGGGGGGGGGGCCCACCAACTAGATGTTGGGTCGGCGCGAAGCGCCACCCCAACAGCTAGTATAATATAAAATTATATTATAATGATACATCATTATAAATGCACACCGGAAAAAAAAGTGTACTAAGGTTTACACGGTGTAATAAGGTGAAAATGAGGTGTATAGGAATTTGGAGGCTGGGACATTAAAACCCTATCGATCCATCTTAAAAAGATAATCTTTCAACCCGTTCCCTCGCCTGTCTGGTTTTAACCCCTGTAAATTTTTTAAAAGAGTAATTTAAAATAAATGTTAAAAATAGTTGTAAAAATGTTAATATAAACTTTAAACTATAATATAAACATAAAAACTGTTAACATAAACTTAAAAACCTTAAAATAGTATAAAAGTGTTAGCCAACACAGCCAGGGACGCTCCTCCTCAAACCCAATCCATTCAAAGCCTCCCTATTTACACCCTCCCAGGAAGTTTCCATTTCTTTTAAATCTACTCCATTCCTTGACTACTCGGTTTGAGAAACTTAGCAAATTTGAAGAAAACGTGTTTCACCCTAAGATGGTCAGATTCACTAAATATAGGGTAAAACGGTACTAAATACAGAATATGTGGCAGGACGACACTATTGTAAATTCTCGCAAGATGAGCTCTATTCAAATGAAACTGAGAACTAACATTTGTACCATATGCACGACGGATTTTCAATAGATTTAGATTCAGATTTAAAATAGTATAAAAGTGTTAGCCAACACAGCCAGGGACGCTCCTCCTCAAACCCAATCCATTCAAAGCCTCCCTATTTACACCCTCCCAGGAAGTTTCCATTTCTTTTAAATCTGTATTTATGACACCCTCCTACCCTGATAAGAAGAACCTGCTTTCGGTTTAGCCCTAGAAGGCTGACCGAAAAGCACAATCTTCGGCAATCTGTCATCCTTCATCCACAGAACGTGGCCTAGCCATCTCAACCTTTATTTCATTATAGCCCAAGAAAGCGGGATTGAAGCACATTTTTCGTACAGTCTACTGTTTGGAATACGGTCAGTCAGCCAGGTACCCAGAATAATCCTTAGGCAATTTCTCTGGACAACATCTAGTAAATTTTTATCTGCTTTTCGGAGCACCCCTGCTTCAGAGTAGCTTCCCAATATTCTAATCTTGGTTTGCAGACTTATCTTCCTACTCTTCCAAACTTTTTTAACTGTGGAAAAACACACTGAGCCTTGGATACTCTACTTTTAACATCTTCACTGCTCCCACCGTCTTTACTAATAATGCTACCAAGGTAAGTGAAGCTGCCCGCCCGATCAATATTTTCGTTACCCAACGTCACCTTTTTGTCTTCACTTATTCCTAGCCTTAGTTACTTAGTACTCTTAACATTGATTTTCAAACCTTTTCTATCACCCTGAACTCGCAAAATCTCTAAAAGTGTACTCGTTTTGCTCACACTTTCATCTAATATGCTTAAATCATCAGCATAATCTAAGTCCAGGAGAGATTTTCCTCCCCATTCGATTCCGTGGTCATTTTGGTCTTGGTCTTCCATTGGTCTGCCCTTGGTCTCCCATTCCGTGGTCCTGGTCTCCCATTGCCTTTTCTGTGCTCTTTAAAACAAAGTCCATCAAAATAATCCATATAAAGCGGGATAGAACACAACCCTGCTCAACTCCTGATTTAATTCAAAACCAGTTGCTAACCTCATTTCCTACCTTAACCGCAGTAGTATTGTTCTTGTACATATCACTAATCACTTTAATGTATTTTTTACAAACACCAAAAATAAGAAGAAACAATAGGGAATTTCTCAAGACAGTGGGAAACAAATTGGAATGGACATGGGGACATAGGGCCGAAATATTCATTCTAATTTGTTTCCCACTGTCTTGAGAAATTCCCTATTGTATTGTATTGTATTTATTTCTAACCCGTCATACCAAATAATGAAGTGATGGAGTACATTGAAAAAAAAGGAAAAAAAAGAAACAATATATCGTACTTACATTCTAAAATACAAACAAAAATAATTCCACGTCAAAAAACAACATTTTACCATTCATGGCCGGTTTGCTTATTGCACATGTGTACATTCAACTCAGTTAACTTAGCACACGGGTCAGACAAGCTATATTTTTTCATCAAATAGGAGTTGCGGGTCCACAGAGGAACTCGCAAATGAAACTTAGCAAATTTGAAGAAAACGCGTTTCACCCTAAGATGGTCAGATTCACTAAATATAGGGTAAAATGGTACTAAATACAGAATATGTGGCAGGACGACACTATTGTAAATTCTCGCAAGATGAGCTCTATTCAAATGAAACTGAGAACTAACATTTGTACCATATGCACGACGGATTTTCGTTTCCATACTTCCTAGCATAGTTTTCTTCAGATTTTTTCCAATAGGAAGGCCAAGATACGCAAGGCTTATAATAGGAAGGCACAAGGCTTTACTTCTGTACCATTCAGATCTATAGATATACTAGCTATAGATCTATAGATATACCTAGTTGGTGGGGCGCTTCGCGCCTCCCAAGCCCCCCCGCATACGTAAGTCGTTACGCGCCATATTAGTTACGCGCCATTGTAGTTGTGTCCCTGTGTCACACCTGTGAATATATATATATATATATATATATATATATATATATATATATATATATATATATATATATATATATATATATATATATATATATATATATATATATATATATATTTATATATATATATATATATATATATATATATATATATATTATATATATATATATATATATATATATATATATATATATATATATATATATATATATATATACATATATATATATATATATATATATATATATATATACATATATATATATATATATATATATATATGTATATATATGTATATATATATATATATATATATATATATATATATATATATATATATATATATATATATATATATATATATACATATATATATATATATATATATATATAATATATATATATATATATATATATATATATATATATATATATACTTATATATATATATATATATATATATATATATATATATATATATATATATATATATATATATATATATATATATATATATATATATATATATATATATATATATATATATATATATATATATATATATATATATATATATATATATATATATATATATATATATATATATATATATATATATATATATATACTAGCTGTTGGGGTGGCGCTTCGCGCCACCCCAACACCTAGTTGGTGGGGGTGCTTCGCGCCCTATGTAGTTGTGTCCCTTGTCCCTATATATATATATATATATATATATATATATATATATATATATATATATATATATATATATATATATATATATATATATATATACTAGATGTTGGGGTGGCGCTTCGCGCCCCCCCCCAAGCCCCCCCGCGCGCGTAAGTCGTTACGCGCCATATTAGTTACGTACCATTGTAGTTGTGTCCCTATGTCCCACCTGTGATTATAGATATATTTATATATATATATATATCTATATATATAAAAATAAGTTGTCTGTCTGTGTGTCTGTCTGTCTGTCAGGTGACGTCATGTTTCTGTGTCGACTGACGTCATGAAGTTAGTTCTCGTCATTTTTGCTATGACGGTGACGTCATTAAAGATATTTAAGACATGCGTTCACGGAAAAATGTTTAATTGTAAAATGACTGAAGAACCTACAATGGCAACAGCCGAGGAAGCTGCTCAAAGAGTCTATGCCAAAAAACTTGCTGCTGATAGAGAAAGTAAGAAAAGAAAGCGTGCCGAGGAATCACAAGAACAGCAAGAAAACAGGCTTGCAGCTGATAGAGAAAGTAAGAAAAGAAAGCGTGCCGAGGAATCACAAGAACAGCAAGAAAACAGGCTTGCGGCTAAAGAACGCAAAACGGCGCAGTTAGATGAAAATCCACCTGGAAAGCGAGAGTCAAAACATATCAAAACTGAAAATGATAGCGATGATGATTGGGTTTGGGATTTTGACTTGGATAAGGTCATCAATGCCTACCAGATTTAAGTTAAAAAACCAAGGTTCGGCGATATGTACTTCATAGTGACGCTGAAAAATAAAGAAGAAAAAATAAATGACGACCGGGACACAGGGACACAACTACAACGGGGACGCCGGGGGCACAGGCGGGATATATAATTGACGACTGAGACACAGGGATTGTTTGAATTGAAATTACAGACCGGGACACTGGGACACACGGAATATAAATGACGACCGGGACACTCAAAGAGAAATTACAAACTGGGACACCAGGACACAAATGACGACCGGGACACAGGGAATATAAATGCTATTTATATGCACAGACAATGGGACAGCGAAGAATGTTGTATATTCGCATGTTTTACGTAGTTAAAAATATATATTTATATCTATCTCTATTCACAGGTGGGACACAGGGACATAGCTACAATGGCGCGTAACTAATATGGCGCGTAACGACTTACGCGCGTGGGGGGGCTTGGGGGCGCGAAGCGCCCCACCAACTAGGTGTTGGGGTGGCGCGAAGCGCCACCCCAATATATTTTACGTAGTTAAAAATATATATTTATATCTATCTCTATTCACAGGTGGGACACAGGGACATAGCTACAATGGCGCGTAACTAATATGGCGCGTAACGACTTACGCGCGTGGGGGGGCTTGGGGGGGCGCGAAGCGCCCCACCAACTAGGTGTTGGGGTGGCGCGAAGCGCCACCCCAACAGCTAGTATATATATATATATATATATATATATATATATATATATATATATATATATATATATATATATATATATATATATACATATATATATATATATATATATATATATATATATATATATATATATATATATATATATATATATGTTTTTAACTACGTAAAACTTGCGAATATACAACATTCTTTGCTGTCCCATTGTCTGTGCATATAAATAGAATGTCAGGTTTAACGACTCTTGAACATGCAACATATAATGGTCCATGGGAAAACAATCCGTATTCAGATCTATACCTCATGATTCTAATGATTGCCCTTGAGCTTTGTTGATGGTGATTGCTAATCGACGATTCCCTGTGTCGCCATCGTCATTTATATATCCCCCTGAGCCCCCCGGAGTCCCTGTTGTAGGTGTGTCCCTGTGTCCCGGTCGTCATGTCCCCGGTGTCCCGGTCGTCATTTGTGTCCCGGTCTGTATATACATTCGTTTTTGAATTGGTCTTTTTTTAGGTTTTAGTTTTTTACCTTTAATTTGTGTCCCGGTGCTTTGTTGATGGTGATTGCTAATCGAACATTCCTTGTGTCCCGGTCGTCATTTATATTCTCCATGTGCCGGTGTCCCGGTCGTCATTTGTGTCCCGATGTCCCGGTCTGTAATTTCGTCAGTCGAAAACATGACGTCAGTCGACACAGAAACATGACGTCACCTAACAGACAGACAACTTATTTTTATATATATAGATATATATATAAATATATATATATATATATTTTCTTTTTAGTTTTTTTGTAGTTTTTACCTTTTTTAGTTTTTTTCTTCTTTTGTATTAATGCTAAAGCCAAGGTTCAAACCTGGAGCCTCTCGGACCTAGAACCTGAAACATAACGCTTTACCAACTCAGCTACTTCGGCTTGAATACATTCGTTTTGAGCAGCTTCCTCGGGTGTTGCCATTGTAGGTTCTTCAGTCATTTTACAATTAGAAATTTCTCTTTCAACGGTCTTCTTACAATTAAAAATTTGTCTTTGAACGATATTCTTAAATACCTGTGTCCTGGTCGTCATTTATATTCCCTGTGTCCCGGTCGTCATTTGTGTCCCGCTATCCGAGTCTGTAATTTCTCTTTGAGTATCCCGGTCGTTATTTATATTCCCTCTGTCCCGGTCGTCATTTGTGTCCCGGTCGTCATTTGTGTCCCGGTCTGTAATTTCTCTTTGAGTGTTTTTTCTTTTTAGTATTTTTTAGTTTTTTACATTTTTTCTTTTTTCAGTTTTCTTTTTCTTGTTTATTTTTCAGCTTCACTATGAAATACATATCGCCGAACTTTTTTTTTTAACTAAAATCTGGTAGGCATTGATGACCTTATCCAAGTCAAAATCCCAAACCCAATCATCATCGCTATCATTTCAGTTTTGATATGTTTTGACTCTCGCTGTCCAGGTGGATCTTCATCTAACTGCGCGGTTTTGCGTTCTTTAGCCTCAAGCCTGTTTCCTTGCTGTTCTTTTGATTCCTCGGCATGCTTTCTTTTCTGACTTTCTCTATTAGCAGCAAGTTTTTTGGCATAGACTCTTTGAGCATCTTCATCGGCTTTTGCCATTGTAAGTTCATCAGTCATTTAAACTTAAACATTAATAGATTTCTACGTGAACATATATGTCTTAAATATTTTTAATGACGTCACCGTCATAGCAAAAATGACGACAACTAACTTCATGACGTCAGTCGACACAGAAACATGACGTCACCTGACAGACAGACACACAGACAGACAACTTATTTATATATATATATACTAGCTGTTGGGGTGGCGCTTCGCGCCACCCCAACAGGACACGCATATTTTGCATTTTTGCAATCGGACACGCATATTTGTTGTTAATTTTAATATTTTTACGTGTGCCCATAAATTAGAATTTTTCAGGCAAGCATTCATTTCGTCTGCAGGAGTTAAACTACGTAAAAATTGCGAATATACAACATTCTTGGCTTTCCCATTGTCTGTGCATATACAAAGCCGTATGCACTAATAATGACGTCATATGCAAACGCTTAGCCATTTATCTATATATATAAAAATAAGTTGTCTGTGTGTGGATCTGTGGATCAGGTGACGTCATGTTTGTTCGCATATGACGTCTGAATTATTTCACACTAATACAAAAGAAGAAAAAAACTAAAAAAGGTAAAAACTAAAAAAAAAACTAAAAAGAAAAAAAAAACTAAAAAAGCTAAAAAACTAAAAAAAACTAAAAAAAGGTAAAAATCTAATAACTAAAAAAAAACTGAAAAAAATAAAAAAAGGCAAAAACTACAAAAAAAATAAAAACTAATAAA